>NC_134364.1:44652393-44754893 GCF_048569485.1 Anomaloglossus baeobatrachus | reverse complement strand
AACCATTTGTAGAGTTTGTACTCTCTCGGTTGCAGTTTGAAGTGACACGTCCGGGCTGATTTATTTAGACTCCATAAACTATTTAGGGTAATAAAACCAGAAAAACAGCCTGGTCAGACACAAAGTGAAAATATAAAGCATATATTCCATACTGTAGTTCAGGTTCACCCGTTCAGGTTAATATCCAGCTCTCATTCCTTAGCAAGGAAAAACAACACGGGAGGTCTGCACACCTCCACACACAGACCCTGAATGAGACAACTGGTCTCCATTTTACTTGCTGTTCCACACCCCAGGGAGAGGATATTTTAGCAGCCAGTCCCACCCATTTCTCTTTGACTGCTCTAAACCAGGCCCAGACACTCCCTATTATCTTTCTCAGCACTAGAACTGCTGAAACCTGCTTCCAGGCTTACATCACCAAGGCCACCAACCTCGGTGATACATATCTCCCCTCGAGGATTTGTCGGGTGGCCATCTTGCACACTTCAGGATTCGGAAACTGTAAAGCAATCAAAAAAAGTAACATAATTACTCTTTGGCTAGGAAACCACTCGATGTAGAGGAATGATGCCAACAGAGCTGTCTGCAAAAACGTCAGCGAAGCTCCTTCAGGAGAAAGACTTCCTGCGTTTTCCTGAAGCAGCTTTTCTTAAGAAACCTTGGTGATTCCACCAGTGGAATGAAGATGTGCTCATAGTGTGGTTTTTGATGAGGCTTTTGGATCTGATTTTTTTTTTTTTTTTTGCTGGCTTTTGACTTGACGTTGTCCACAAGGCATCAACATCAAAACAGTTAGGTCACAACCTTTTTTCCCCACACAGGGAGATTTTCAAAGCTTTGTTAGAAAAGAGAAAAACTCTCCAAAAAACTAACTATTTAAAGGGAACCTGTCACAAGTTTTTTGTTCTATAAGCTGCAGCCACCACCACTGTGCTCATGCTGTATATAAGAGCCCAGGCCGCTGGGTATAACATAAAAACACTTTATAATACTCACCTAGAAGGTCGCACCGATGCACAACGGTTGGATGGGTGGCGCCGTTCTCCGGGACCGGCACCTCCCCTTTTGGCCATCTTGGTCTACATCATACACATGCGCCGGCATCGAGGTCCTGCGCAGGTACACTACAATACTTTGATCTGCTCTGAGCAGGGCGCAGGACCTCAATGCCGGCGCGCGTGTATGACGTAGAAGCGTCATGCACTACGGCTTCAGAATAAGGAAGACAAAGATGGCCGAAAGGGGAAGAGTATTATTCAAAAAGTATTATAAGTGGTTCGTGATGTGGATTTTAAAGCAGGTTCCTGTTCAAAAAAATAGGAGGGTGGTTTGCCAATGGCTAATTTTAAAAGGGAAAGAAAAAGAAGCAAAAATTAAGCTTTTCACTTGACAAATGTTAGCAAATGCTGGAACTCCATGTCCTCTTTAAGCAGTTTTTATTGATTTTGTACCAATGTTCTAACAACAAAACACGTAGAAGCTTGGCAGTGCCCATGAAATTCTAGTTAAAATGGTCCGTGATGCCCCCGAGTTCCTGGCCTCGGACCCACATTGCACAATAGCACTTTCACCCACTTACAAACTTCATTTCAATCGTTACGAGGCTGGCCGTGTTACTTTTATTACACTAGATAAGCAGAGGGAACATCACTCCGCCAGGACTGCTGTGTCTGATTGCTCTACTCGTTTAGACAATAAGTAACTACTATAGGATGGTAAAACAGACTTTATTATGGCTGCAGCTCCAATCTGTAACTAAGGCCTGATGCACACACCGGAGCCATGACCGCTATGTCAGCTACATCCACTGCAAATGGGGGTTCGTCAGGGCAGTAGTCACTTTAATGTTGCTTCTGTACAGTCTGCCAGGAATATGTTATAGAGTTATATAGCGTTTTTGTCTAAACATTTTGCAATTTATTTGATTGAAACCATTGCCAATTCTGGGCTTGGAAGTCCAGTCGGCAGCGCCACTCAATAGTTCTCAGTCTTTGCTGTATTAACAGATACCTGTCAATCATTATTTAGGACCTCCTAGTGGACTACTAAGTCTTAAATAAAACAGAAATGTCAATTATTAAGTTGCAAGTTATGCGGCAACGTGTCCCTGTTGTATGACAAAGCCCATGCTACTTTAATTGAAGGCTGCGGCAAGTGAATCACTTGTTATCAGTGATAGAAAATCAAATAGTTTTGGAAACATGTGACTGTGTCACAGTCATGGAAGGTCACAAAGCGACACTGTAGGAAATCCTTAAATGCAAAGTCCCATTGCAACATATGACACTGCGCAGCCCTAGCGTTATACCAATATTTTTTTCACAAAACTAATCTTTATATATTTGGCACAGCTCTTTTGGGGCTTCACGCTGCCAAATCAGATTGCTTGAATCTTATTTTTTTCGTAACAGGACAATATAAATCATCACTTATATCTGTTTCCTAAAGGAGGCCAGACACATCATGGCTCTTTCATACGTCTGTGCAGTTCGGTCCTATGTCTGATACTCGGACCTCCCTGATCTAAGCCTGATATGTTTCTACAAAGCTCAGGTTGGGAGCAACGCGGCCATTCCAACATCGGACCGAACTGCACAGACATGTGAAAGAGGCCTTAAAGGGATTTCCCTCGAACAAAGTAAAGTTTTATTGTAATTAATAAATCTTGGAATAATAATAATTTACACAATTGGATGTGTTTAAAAAAAAAAAAAAAAAGTTCCTGTGCTGAGATAATGTTTTATATATGTGTCCCTGCTGTGTACTGTGTCTGACTGTACTGGAATATGGTCTGATCATACCACAGCTCCTGGGCCGGGGAGGGCGCAAAAAGTATACAGATATCACAGCACGGGGTCATAGCGGATTCTTTTTGTAAGGTAAAACATTTTCCTGTCTGTTTTTAAAAAAGGTATTTGACCTCAAAGAATAATTTTTGATCTTGCGCTGTAATGTCTATATACTTTTTTGCATCTTCCCCCGCCCGGAAGTTGTAGTATGATTAAACCATGTCCCTGTACGGTCAGACACGGCCATTACACAGTTCACAGCAGGGACATATATATGATTATCTCAGCACAGGAACATTTTTTTGAATCGCTTCCAATTGTGGAAATTATTATTATTCAAAGATCTATTGATTAAAATCAACTTTAATATTAAACTTTGTTGGTGGGGAAAAACCACTTTAAGTACATGTCAGATGAAGCTGCCAATTTCAGCAGACTCTGTTAATAGCGTAGCGTATGGAGGTGACCCATCTGTCCCCCGAGGGCAAGTGTTTGGGTAGAGAAGGACCAGGCATGTTGGATTTCAGCAACTTCGATCCTTTTAGTCTCACGGAATAGATGATTTAGTCGCTGCCTCCACTCTGTTAATCCTATATGGGGAAATGTGTAAAAAATAGTATCCTCTGAATTAGTCCTGCTGACTAAGGTGTATAACCACCTTGTGTGCTAGGTGATATGTTCTAGATATATTTCTTCGCATTGGCTCTTGGCTTTTTTTTCTTATCATCCCAACATTTACAGTGACAAGCAAAAGGGTAACAATGTTTTGAAATTTTGACTTTCAGGCTGCATATCTCACCATCCACTATTGATTTGCTTGGGAATCAAACTAATAGCAAAATGAGTGATTAGGGAATGTAAGAACAGGTTGTAATTTGTAGTACACAGGAAGAAAAAGATGTTTTCAAACACCAGGAGCAAAACATTAACCATGCAGTGACATGACACAAATCTGCAGAACTAATCATATGCTAAACAGCTGCAAGTCACATTTTAAGTAGGAGATATCCAACATTGTCTATAAAAGGAAGGTTGTAGTGGATGGTTAGATATGGAGACTGAAAATCAAAAGTTCCCAAAATTGTTAGGCCGGGTACACATATCCAGCTTTTCGCTGGTTTGACGGATGCGGCGTATGATACAGTACACTGACAGCGCAGCAACTTCCGGGTCACATGCTTTGGTCACATGACAGTATGTGACCGGCGCTTGTTGGGCTGCCAGTGTACTGTATACCCTGTACTGGCGTGCGCCGTATCTCTCAAACCGGCGAAAAGCTGGATATGTGTACCCAGCCTTACCCTTTTGCTTCTCAGTGTGTTATTTTACCATCATATTTGAATTCACGTGCTGCAGAAATTTCGTCAACTGTGTTATAAATCTGAGTTAGGTTTCTACAGATCTACTAATGCTGCTGAAAACCATTCAGCTTTACGGAACTAATTTGCAAATACGAACATACGGTTGTCTGCTTTCAGAGTCCAGGTAGTAAGAGCCGGCCTTTGCCACGTGGGTTCCTAGAACCTGTCATTATCGGGCTGGTCACCTACCTGGCCCACAATTACTGATGTCTTATTCTCCTCGCTGTGAGTTCATGTAAATCCGGTTCTTCTTTACTACCTGTTAGTTACGGTTCTTTATTGTGCACGCAGGGCGTATACACTGGCAGAGTCCTCACCTTACAAGAGCAACTGGTACAGATTGGAAAACTGAATGCAGAAGCCGTTCGGGGGCAGTGGGCAAATCTCTCCTGGGAATTGTTGTACGCCACCAACGACGATGAAGAACGCTACAGTATACAAGCCCACCCCGTGCTACTCCGTAACCTAACCGTGCAGGCAGCAGACCCACCACTCGGATACCCTATTTATTCCTCCGTACCTCTCCACGTGCCTTTGTATTAATCCATGTGTACCGTGTTTCTGCATGTCCAGTGGAAAACACTAGTTAATCACCTAGTAACACTACTCTAGATGCTGCTGTTTTGTTTTTTTTTTTTAATTAAACTGCACATCCCCTGTCATCTCCCCCCTACATTACCTCTACTGAACACTTTTTTTCTCCAATAGTAAATTTGACAGGCAACAGTCATTGCTTCCTCCTGTAAATACGTGGACACTTTAAAACAAAAATGTCTGACCAAAATGTGTATAATTGTATAATATTTCTTTTATAAATTGTTCATTTTGATTGTAGTAAACCAGAGTTTCTTTATTTGGGTGTGGTAGATTTATTTAGTCAACTGGGGGAGAAAAAAAAAACCAAAACAGACGAGGATTGATGAAGCAGATATATACGGTGTGAAAATATTTATCTAATATAGAAAGCTGTGTGTATGTCCGCTAAAGAAATCCACAGTCACATTTACAATCACAGAATTTTGCACAGGGAACAGACTATATTTTGGAGGGGAAAATTGAACTCCACGCTTTAGTTATTAGCAAAGAAACCTGCTTACATTAAAGTCAATGGAGCTGGGAGCTATAGGTCTTTAATAGCAGCTGTTATTGGTTGCTATAGGCAACGACAAACATTCTTAGTATAAGAAGCTTATGTGTGAGGTAATGTGATTTCTGTGGAGAGAGAGCTGCTGAAAGTTCTAAAAACCTGATCACTGATTAAACTCTGATCCAAAACATTGATGAGCAACGATCCATACAATATAAATCACAGATGTCAAGTGAAACTGGGGGTTCATATGACAAGATTGGAAGTACTGTTGACGACTAAGGCCAAATTTCCACAGTATGAAAATTGCAGATTTTTCCCTTCCGTTTACAGCGACAACAAAGTGCATGAGATTTTAAATAATCGCATTCACATGAGATGTATTTGCAGCGTCAATTGACAGGAGCCGCAGGTTTGAGATCCTCAGTGTGTATTTATAGTATGGGGGTTTCATGGTTAGAGTTTGATGCTTTCTCACCTAAACTGAGAAACGTTTAGCTGCGCCACACCTTTCAACAATGAACATTTGTATTTATCTTTGTAGGACTGTAGCTTTATATTTTTAAAGAGGTTGTCCCCTACTTTTACATTGATGGCCTATCCTTAGGATAGGTCATCAATGTCTGATCAGCTTGGGTCTAATACCTCCCACCGATCAGCAGGCATACAGAAATGTGCAGTTCCAAACCTGCTCAGTCACTGATAACATCCAGGAAATACACATCTACCTCCTCTTCCAATCAATAAAAGGCAGATATGCAGTACCTGGCTGTGGCCGCTATCAGCTGATGGGGCAGCTCCATAACTGACCATTTTTAGTTGCCGCCAGGTCTGAAAGCAGCCGATCAGAGGGAGTGTGGGCTGCAAGATCCCCGCCGATCAGATATTAATGACCTAACCTAGTCATAGTCAATGTAAAAGTAGTGGACAACCTCTTTAAGCAGGTAACATCTTAAGAAGTCACCAGTTTCCTCTCCCCTTTATAGCAAGGCGATTGCACCAACATATTCTGAAGCTGCCTTGCAAATTACCTCCTTCCCCAACAAGATTGAGTGAGCACCACAATGATCAGGTGCTCTGTACTGTTAAAGAGCAGGTCAGACACTCTGATGGGCACAACTAGAGTACAGAGTATAATGGAAGTCTAGGGGAAACTAGGATTTTTTCTGAAGATCTGGGGGGGGGGGGGGGGGGGGGGGAAATATAACGCTCGAGTTCAACATTGACATCCATTATACTCTGTACATGAGTCGAACCTATCCGAGTATTTGACTGCTCGTTACGTGTACACAAGCATGGTAGTGCCCACTCATCACTAGTTACGAGTACTGAGCACCTGAGCATGGTAGTGCCCGCTCATCACTAGTTACGAGTATTGAGCACCCGAGCATGGTAGTGCCCGCTCATCATTAGTTGTGATGGATTAACAGGACTCAGTCAGGGTAGAATGAGTTCTTAAACCAAACGCCAGCCGCTCATGTATCAGGGCGGGGCACATGCATTAAAATAAACACCCTCCCACCTGCTTGTTTTCCCATCTATGACGAGTCACAGACACGAACTTTTATTTTCTCCCACAAGGTGACCACCAAGTCGTTTTACAGTCAAAATGAATAGAGAGAGAGTCGAGTGTTTCTTTGAGTGATTTATTAGGCATCTTTGGGAGCGGACCGGTTTCAAAAAGACTCCTTAAAAAAATGCCCCCATAGTACAGTCATTTACCTCTACATAGTGCAACCATTGAAACAATTCCTGAAAATTCAGAACTGGATACAAAAAATGATGGGAGCAATAGTCCCAACCCTGCTGGTATAGACCCAGGGCAATACCCTTCTGATAACTGCCTACTGTACAGATTAATCCTACAATTACTGCTAATATCTGATTATTCCCATAAGCAAGCCTAACGGAGCACAGTATTATAAAGTCAATGGCAGAAGACCGCTGTAGACAGTGAAAAAAATGACACATTGGGCACACTCAAGTGCAAAAATCAGACCAGGACAGTCTTAATGCTCCAGATATATCAGAACAGCTCATTCTTTTTGGTAATTTTGGAGTATCTTGAGACTCTCTGATATAAAAGTTTACACCACCTATTAGTTGGCTTACTTTGTGCCAGGAAATTGGCACACGGTCACATGTTGGATCGCTTCCCTTTCTGGTACTTCACAATCCCGTGTCGGATTAGGTGCAGAAAGGGTCTAAATATCACATATATGGTGCAAGTCACGAAAGTTTTTCTTTGGTCACAAACAGGCCATTAATTCTGTTGTAGGTAGCTTGATAAATCTTCCTCAAATGTGAGCGTGATTCAAGACAAAGCTCTGGCTGCAAAATTGTATGATTAAGATGCAAGCAAGTCCAATACTTGATAGCAACTTTAACCTAGTAAATTAACGGTCTTTAAACCTACATTTTTATATTTTCTTATACGTCCTAGTGCAGCCGCATAAGGATCTGTTGATCCTGCAAAACATTTCTAGAATATTTTCCATACTATTAAACGACGATTAAATGACCTTGTGAATATAGTCAGCTAATCATGGATATGTAGCTAATACTATCACTGTGCATATACGTAGTGCATTGGTGCGTTCCCTCACCAGAAGTGCAATATAAAAGAATTAGAGAGGCCGATAAAACTATGGCGAAGCTTGCAGTTTTGATTGGATATCAGTCTTCTTCATTCTCAATCTTGATGTTACCATTAGGAAGATTTCTTTGAAAAGGCAAAAGTGGAATCGGCATCCTGCAGAAGAAAAATTGTACAAGTGTTAATAAAGTGAAGTCAAGTTAATATGAACAGGATGTGTTTAGACTTTTGGTACAATAGGAGACATTTTTGTAGTTGACTAGGTAAATGTCCAAGATGTTGAGCAGGACCGTAGAGGTGTAGTTTCCACAGCGATAAACCCCCACCTACCTGCCGACATCCTACGCGAACTGGTCCTACTAAATCAGAACGGGAGCCAAGGATGTTGACAGGAAAAAAAAAAAAAGTTTGCACCACTGTTTCAGAAGTGATTAAGATGGCCACTGGATCATGATGATCCTATGGCTTTTTTGACGCAACTGACAGCTATAGCTACCGCCACGCCTTATACACATGCATACTTGGTTTGACTGAACGTGCATGTGTTCTCAATAAAGAGGGATACAAGGCACTCAAACCCATTTTGTGGCGACTTCTCATTTCAGAACAAAGAATCAGGGATGTTGGATTCCCCCCCCCCCCCCCTCAGATATGTTGTTACACTCGTCGGGTGTATCAAGCGTGGCAAGGTGTGTTTAGACCTACGGGTGTCTGATGCACAACAAAACACACATGAAAATGGGGGACACAAAAACAGGAGGTGCAAGAACTAGTGAGAGGGGTAGGTGGGCACCTCCTAACCTCACCTGCAACTGTCCCTTCTCTCCTCACCAGTCCCTATACAGTCTCCGCAACTGTCACCGAACAGGAACCTGGGATGCTAGAAAGACCCTATAGTAACTCTGACTAGTGAGGCGCAGGTGGGGTTCAGTAGACCTCACCACTACACTAATCAACACACCAGGGAAGTAAAAACCAAAAGGATATAGACTTGACTTGCAGAACCTTCCTCAACCGCAGCCAGGACACAAATGACTTTGTATCTTCAGCAGGGAATGCTGGGATACACCACTATTAAATGTTGAAGAGCGTGACTGCTGAGTAAGTGCAGCTGATCACTCAGCAAGGAACTGCTTTGGAAAAGCTGCAATAACAAAACTGGCACTTAACCACTTCAGTGCCAAGAGAAAACAAACCATTTAGATGAAGACAGCCAGATGAGAGGCTCCAGTCCAAAGGCTGTCACTGGTCTCTACATGCAGGGAGACGATCGTGACATATGTGCAGCTGATTAATTCACATGGCCGTATAACACGGATGACGATCACATTGCAATGCCTGGACTGGCCAGCGGCTCTCCTAGCCTGTGCTGCAAAGAAATATATACAGGTCAGGAGTAGAGGTGAGCAAACCTGAGGTCCGGTGTTTATACCGAACACAGACTTTACAAAACAAAAAAACCCACAAAGTTCGGATGCTTTATGTACGCAAACCACTCGCTCTAGCATCGCTGTGGTGGGGTAAACTCGGTGCTCAGCCCCCGTGTGAGACGCTTGCAGTGTTTGAGAGGGGAGGCAGAAGAAGGGGGAGGAGTGGGAGGAAGAGGGGGAGCCCGCCTACCCTCCCTTGGAAGTGATCTGGTTATGGGTGGCTGCATGTGGACAGAAACCCGAACTGCCCAATTAGTGACTTCCAATGCTGTTCAGGTCTCAAACCAAAACTTTTTAAAAAGTCCGGCTGAACCCGCTGGACCTAACTTCCACGGGTCTGCTCATCTCTAGTCAGGAGAGCCGGCGGCCAGGACAAGCATTGCGATGCAATAGTCGTTCGTGTTATACGGACGTCTGATTGCGCCTTTACTCCATTACTGGCACTCACTTATGAAAAAAGAATTCCAGTATAGGTATATTACAGACTATGTGAAAAATGCCATAGGTAAAAGAAAGGCTACCAGGACTGACCGGCTGCATAAGGAGATGAGCTCCGAATTTTAAGAGCCAGTCACATTTGCAAGTTGTGGATGTGGTTGTCCACACAGTTGACCGATGCGGGAGCAGCCTACAATCTATAGGCACTAGTCTGCTCCATAAATCACGCAAATCTGCTACGATTTTTTCCTTGCAGACACATAATGCTGCCAGAGAAGAAAAAAAAAACAAAAACAAAATCACATGGACATGTCACATGGAGGTGTGAATGAAGCCTTAACGAAAAAAAAATAAAAAAAAAAAAACACGGCAAGAGTGGAGAATGTCATCATGGACAAGAACCTCTGTGCATGTGCTAAGAATGCTCTGCCCTCAGCGGCGGTGCTGGAGGGGAGTATAACTTGTCAGGTTTCCACACATACTTCTTCTGTTCTAACACGTATCACACTGGGATACTTCATCTATCAGATCACTATTCTCTGCTACGTGCAATTTTAGGACATAGTCATGGCTCCGTTACACTTAGACCATATATTGTACAACATAGGGTCAATGTATAATACTGCAAATGTGCAATAAGGCCATGCAAATAAGCGTTCCAATACCAAGAAGGTCTATTAACAGTCAAATGTGATGCACATCCCCCGATATTCCAATTATAAACCTTTCAAAAGGTAACGGAGCAAACTTTCTTAATTCCGCAATTCCCAACATAATGTAACGTTACAATTCTACAGTTCTAATGTTTTTTCACGCAAGCAGCACTTATCCAAAGATCGGACCTCCTCCACCGATCCGGTGTTCCCCATGTGACTGGAGTAGCGGGTATGCGAGCATGACCCCTATGGGAAGTTTTGTGCACATGTGCAACCACCTCTCGTCAATGGTGCAGTATGCACATGGGGAACATGGGACTCCTATTCTTTGAATCAGCGGTTGAACCCCTGCAATCATCATTTATTACCTATGCAGTAAATAGGAGATAAATACTGTTCATGGGACAACCCCTCGAAAATTATTTTTCATTTACGACCTCAAAAAGGGGCCATCAATATTTTACATGCAGCGCTTACTATTCCACTCTGGAAGTTCTTTATTCTCTTCTGACCACCCTTTTGTGTTAACCACCATCCCCATGTGGGGGCATACTGCCACAGGTAATACAGGAGTAAATACGGCTGGTCTGCAATCCAGACTTCTTTCAGGTCATTTGCAGCCGATATCAACATAAGCCGAACACAGCGGTCTGTTGCCATCTTGTGACTTTGATCCGTTAGAGTTTCAACAGACTACAAAAGAAAAAAAAAAATAAAGTTAAATGCAGGGATACAGAATATATGTATAATACATACATTTTTTTTATTCACGTGCCAAGGATAGGACTTGAATCTACAAGGAGAAGTAAGGAGACATTCCCCCCCCCCCCAGGAAAAAAAAAAATAAAAAAAAAAATCTGGGAACGGTTTTAGCTTTCAACATCTCTTTTGCCTTTAAGACATAATGATTCTTTAAAATAGCCATGCAGCCTAAGGCCCCCTTCACACATCCGTGTCTCCGGTACGTGCGACGTCAGTTTTCACACGTACCAGAGAGACGGGCACACATAGACCCATTAAAATCGATGGGTCTGCGCGCGTGCGTGCGTTCTCCACATGTAGACATGTCTGTTTTTCTCCGGCAGAACGGGTGTCACACGAACGGCACATTGATGTGATTCGTGTGCAACGTACCAGAGAATAGACACGTGTGTTAAAATGCTTTTCTACACTCACCTTCTCCAGCCCTGCTGTCACTTGTTGCTTCTGACCCCCACTCATTATGCTCATGAATATTCACTGCACCGAGGACCGGAAGCAGCAGCAGCGGGGAGTGGGCAGGGCCGGAGACCGCAGAGCAGAAGACATCAGCATCACGGACAGCAGCGCCAGGGATAGGTGATCAGAAAGTTCCTGTTCTCCAGTATTATCCCGGATAGCACACTGAGAACACTCATGTGCCGAAATCACAGCACACAGAGGGCCATACGCACCTTTTACACGTCTGTGCAAAACGTGCATGTTTTTTCACGGACGTGTGAAAGAGGCCTAAAAGGTTTGGTATTCATGATATACTGCTTCCACAGTAAAGATGGCTTCAATACAAGGAGCTGTAGTAGCTCAGAGCATGGGGAAATCCAAGTAGTATCAGATGTAAAGCTATGTGCACATGCTGCATATAAAAAAACAAAAAAAAAACAAACACATTTTAGGTTTTTTGCATACCCTGAAGCCATCAAAGTCTATGAAACGTCTGAAATGCTGTTTTGTCCCCCCCCCCCCCCTTTCTTGCAGATTTTGATGCAGAAGATCTGCAACATGTCAATAGTTAGGGCGTTTTTTTTTTTGTTTTTTTTAGCCTTTCCAGCAATTGACTTCAATAAAAAAAAAGAACAAAAACTCATGCGTTTGTCTGCCAGAAGGTGCAGAAAATTTCTGCACCAAATCTGCAGAGTGTGCTCATACCCTTAAAGTACCCCTGATCCTGCTTTGCTAGTTCGTCGATTTACCAGCAAATATAAAAACACCAGGGTACGACTTGTAATACATTTAGGCCTGTACGGGAAGACCTTGCTAGATTTTACCGTCTGAAACTGTTCAGTACATGCATTTTCCACCACTTTTGACTGCACGGGTCCCGGGCATACATTGATGACTGCAATATCTGGATAAGCTCCCAGCTCAACTCTCAGAGTATTAAAAAATCCCTGAAAATAAATAAATTGGTTATAAATTATACCAAAAAAAAAAAAAAAAAAAAGTTTAAAAAAAAAATGACTATAGAAAAATAGCTTCACAGAAGTAACATACAATTTGGTGACATTTCTTGTATGGGAGTCAGCAAATTTATATAATGCTATTCATACACTTAATGGGGTTTTCCAGAACTCTTCAAATTTACCCTACTGTGTAGGATCATTATAAAGGCGCAGGACACACTGCAAGTAAAATCAGATGAGTGGAAAGCGATAAAACAAAATTATAATGCATTTCTCTCAGGCCAAAGTTACTCTATGGAGCCGTTACGATCTGCGATTTTTTTTTTATCAGCCCTAATCAGACCAAAAAAATAATAGTATGCTGCGAGTGTCAGCGAGAGACGTGTCACTCACACCCATGCAAGTCTATGGGTGTGAGTGGAACATTGGACTGCACTCGGATGTCATCCGAGTGCAATGCATTATACGCACAGGTTAACAATGGAGGAGAAGAGGAGTGTAATCGCTCTTCCTCCGCAGCTTTGATCCGATCGCAAGATCTGATCACGGCATAATGCCACGTGGCTCATGCTCGCACAAGAGTGGGAGCCAAGGATCATTAGCATAACGCATCGGATGCCATACGCTCGTTTGACCCTAGCCTAAAAGGTACCGTCACACTAAGCGACGCTCCAGCGATCCCACAGGGATTGCTGAAACGTCGCTACACGGGTTGCTGGTGAACTGTCAAACAGGCAGATCTCACCATTGACCAGCCCCCAGCGACGCGTGGAAGCGATGCTGCGCTTGGTAACTAAGGTAAATATCGGGTAACCAAGCGCTTGGTTACCTGATATTTACCTTGGTTACCAGCGCACACCGCTTAGCGCTGGCTCCCTGCACTCCTAGCCAGAGTACACATCGGGTTAATAAGCAAACCGCTTCGCATATTTACCCGATGGGTACTCTGGCTACGTGTGCAGGGAGCCGGCAGCCGGCACTGGCAGCCTGAGAGCGGCGGACGCTAGTAACTAAGGTAAATATCGGGTAACCAAGCAAAGGGCTTCTTGGTTACCCGATATTTACCTTGGTTACCAGCGTCCGCAGAAGCCGGCTCCCTGCTCACTGCACATTCAGTTGTTGCTCTGTCGCTGTCACACACAGCGATGTGTGCTTCACAGCGGGAGAGCAACAACTAAAAAATGGTCCAGGACATTCAGCAACAACCAACGACCTCACAGCAGGGGCCAGGTTGTTGCTGGATGTCACACACAGCAACATCGCTAGCAAGATTGCTGTTGCGTTAGCAAAACCGTGACTCAGCAGCGATGTTGCTTAGTGAGATGTGGCCTTAAGATAAATAAATGCTACTTGCTGTGCAGATCCCCTGCTGGTGCTCTCCAACAGGATCAGAAGTGATGACCTCCCTATCATTTGTTACCAGATTACTGATGCAATTCGCGGTCAGGACATCACTTACAGTCCCAGGGAAGATGACTGGATCAGTGGTCGACTCAAGCAGTAAGAAATGATTCTTTACATCAAAAGAGTTATTCTTACAAAGTTTTTTTTTAAAAACCGAGCAGTGTGTGCACAGCAAGTCACAATTCTCAAAGACTTTGCTGGGATGCTTCTTCCTTCCTTTTATTGATTAAAGTCTGCAAGGGAGAAAAAGCAAAAAACAAAAAAAAAAAAACAAAAAAAAAAAAAAAACCACGCCACGTGTGCGCATTCTATAGGCACAGAAAACAGACCACATTATGACTTTGAGAAGAACCTTTAACATTTCTTATCCAGGAAACAAGTTTTGAAAGATCCCAAAAATCATAAGAATTATACGCAGTAATCGAATGCTTTCAAGTAAAGCCATGTTTGCAAGTTTTTGTATTGCGGTCACCCCCCCCCATCCCATCTGTTCATCCAAAAGTTCAAATCTCAATAGGCGCTTCTCAGGATACCTTCTCCTCCGCAGCTTTTTTTTTTTGTTCTAGCCTGTGATTAATTTCCTGCAGAGCTGCAAAATTATTTTTTTGTTCAAATAAATATTTGCCTTAATGATATGAAGCAATCCGTGCAAACATTTACCTGGAGTGCATGCTTACTGGCCGCATAGCCTGTTGATAAGGGCGCTGCGATCAGGCCTGTAATGCTGCTCAAGGTAATGATCTTTCCCCTCTTCCTCTCTATCATGTGGGGTAATACATGCTTCGTAATGGAAACCGTTCCTATATAATTGAGATTCATCAATCCTTGATAAACATCCAGACCTGTGTCCACAAACAGAGAGCGCTGTGACCGTCCACCATTGTTCACTAGGATGTCAATCTGTGGACAGAGAAAATTAAGGCAAAACTGTCAACTTTTACATCTTGATAATTGAAGATTGTGATTATTACTGGCCCATTATTTCCAGAAGGGACCATATAAGGCCTCGGTTCCACTTGTGCTTTGCACAGATGAGTGCAATCCAATAAAATATCGGATTGTTCTCACGCTATTACAAAACTATGGGGCAGTGTCCATCTGCGATCGATTTCTCCTGCCATATCGGCCTGCGGAATGAATCGAGTCTCGGCTCACGCACCCCCATACAATTCTATGGGAGCGTGAGAAACATCACATTGCACTCACATGTCGTCCGAGTGCAGTGCGATATACGAAGAGACAGGCAGCGGAGGAGATGGGAGAAAGTGCTCCCTCCCTCTTCTCTGCACCTGTAATAAGAACGCAAGATCATATCATAGTCGCATCACCCTTGGCTGACGCTCGCAGCAGAGGGTCATTAGCATATCGCTGCCGATGCTCTCGCATTGGAAGCTGTACGCAAGTGGAACCGTACCCCAATGTCGAGTATAGGAACCTCATCTTTTTCTTAGCAGGACCCTGGTCCAGTGGCAACATCTGTAGTCCGTGGCCACCGAACAAGAGCCGTGTGCACCGTCTCCTACCTTCATCCTCTGCTCCTTTATTTCGTTACCCAGGCTGGTATAACGTATTTTGCGCTACGCCACTTCATCAAAAAAGGAGCCAGAGATGCCGGTGGCAGTTTGCAGGACTCCCATCCACTGGCCATGGACTACCGACCTGATCATGTGGATTAATTTATTCCTCATGACTAATTGCACTTTTATTTTATTCTTCTTGACCTTTCTGCAGCCTTCGACACTGTTGACCACCATCTCCTTCTCTCTTTGCTCCATTCTATCGGCCTAAAGGACACTGTTCTTTCCTGGTTCTCTTCCTATCTTTCTGGCCGTTCATTCAGTGTATCATTTGCTGGCTCCACATCTTCTCCTCTCCCTCTCACTGTTGGGGTCCCTCAAGGTTCAGTCCTTGGCCCTCTTTTCTCCCTGTACACTGCCCCAATTGGAATGACCATCAGCAGATTTGGCTTCCAGTACCATCTTTATGCTGATGACACACAGCTATACACCTCATCCCCTGAGCTCACCCCCGCTGTACTACAGAACACAAGTGACTGCCTGACTGCAGTTTGCAACACCATGTCTGCTCTCTATCTGAAACTTAACCTTTCCAAAACTGAACTTCTGCTTTTCCCTCCATCTCCCAACCTTCCTAAACCTGACATCTCCCTCTCTGTGTGTGGCACAATGATAAGTCCTAGGCCGCAAGCCCGCTGCCTGGGGGTTATACTTGACACTGATCTCTCCTTCACCTCCCACATACAATCTCTTGCCTGCACCTGCGGCTTGCACCTCAAGAACATCGCTAGAATCCGTCCCTTTCTCACTATGGAAACGACAAAAACCCTCACCGTGGCCCTGATCCACTCTCGCCTTGACTACTGTAACTCTCTATTAATTGGTCTCCCCCTAACTAGACTCTCCCCTCTACAGTCCATCCTTAATGCAGCAGCCAGAGTCACCTATCTGGCAAACCGCTACTCGGATGCCTCTGCTCTGTGCCAGTCATTGCACTGGCTGCCCATATATCACAGGATCCAATTCAAACTGCTTGTTCTCACCCACAAAGCTCTCCATAGTGCGGCACCCCCTACATCTCCAGCCTCCTCTCTGTCTATCACCCCACCCGTTCTCTACGCTCTGCAAATGACTTTCGACCAACATCCACACTAATTCGAACCTCCCACTCCCGAATCCAAGACTTCTTCTGAGCTGCACCAATCCTCTGGAATGCTCTACCCCAAGAAGTTAGGACAAATCACAACTTACTCAGATTCAGACGCTCCCTAAAAACGCATCTTTTTAGGGTGGCCTATCACACTCCCTAGCCAAACTAATTTCACCTAATCCCTCTACAACTTCTCAGAACATAACCCCACGTCAAACTCCATGGCACCCAAATGCGTCTCAAGGCTCTGGCCAACTGGTCCAGGAAGCCATTATCTATCCCCCATGAGCTGGCTGGATTGTCATTTTAAATAAACACTTGTACCTTGCCCCTCCCCCCATCTCATTGTAGATTGTAAGCTCTCACGAGCAGGGTTGCCATTTTTCCTTTTAAATATTGTATCCTCTATAATTGTTACTTGTTTGTATATGTTTATGTACATGATATGTATATGTTCCTCCTGAATTGTAAAGCGCTGCGGAATATGTTGGCGCTATAGAAATAAAGATTATTATTATTATTATTATTATTATTTTTTAGGAGAGCTCAGCAATAGGACATTGGTGTGGTGGAACTGCCAAGGCCCCAACTATTGCAAGACCAAGAAGGAACTTTGACAAAAGCTGGCGAATATCTAAGGCTACTTTCACACTTCCGTTGTTTTGCATCTGTCACAATCCGTTGTGTGACTGATGCAACGGATGCGTTGCAGATGGTGGCACAACTGATGTGACTGATGCTGCAAAACAACGATCCGTTTTTAACACTGATCACCCGGCCGCCCTCCCTCAAGAGCCGGCCGCCCTCCCTCAAGAGCCGGCCGCCCTCCCTCAAGAGCCGGCCGCCCTCCCTCAAGAGCCGGCCGCCCTCCCTCAAGAGCCGGCCGCCCTCCCTCAAGAGCCGGCCGCCCTCCCTCAAGAGCCGGCCGCCCTCCCTCAAGAGCCGGCCGCCCTCCCTCAAGAGCCGGCCGCCCTCCCTCAAGAGCCGGCCGCCGGGCAATCAGCTGATCGTTCACAAAAGCCGGCCGCCAGGCGATCAGCTGATCGTTCGGCCGCCAAGGGAAAAACATTGATTTCAATGATTAAACATAAGAGCTGAGCATGCGCAGTGGAGAAAAAAAAAAAAAAAAAAAAATGCATGGTCAATACAAGTCTATGGGAAACAGCGCAAGCGGTTAACGGATTGCGCAGTTTTCCAAAGCAGCGGATTGCGAGTAACGCAAGTGTGAAAGTAGCCCAACATGTGCAGACACAGCAGCACTGCAATCCATGTGCAGTGTCCAGGATTACAGCTCAATCCTAAACAAGTGAATAGGGTCCAGCTGCAATATCGGCTACCACGAGTAAATTGTAGGGATCCCAGAGGCTGGACCTACCTCAAAGTCACATACTGTTAGCATTTCCTAGTGATAGGTCCTCAAAAATCTTTATACAGAACCCCTCGGGGATGTAAGGTCAGAGCAGCAGAAATACCCAGGGATATATGTGGACTATGGAGAGGTACAAAATAACCATCTAAATAAGGGATTACATAGAAATCACTAAAATGTACACTTACTCTTCCAAAATGTTTTATGACCTGGTCTGTTGCCGCCTTGTGTGTACTAAAATCAGTCAGGTCAAGAGGAATAACCAGTAGATCTTTTTCTTCCAAACTGCTGACCTCTAATTAAAATAAATAAGTAAATAAATAAATAAATGATGATACATCACATTGAATAATTGTTTGTTTTGTAGACAATGAAATCAAGGTTAAAAAAAAAAAAAAAAAAAAAGTTGCAGGGTAAGGAGTAAGGCCGAGTTCACATGTCCTGTAATCATCCGTTAGAATGGATCCTGCAGCGATCTGTTGGGAAAAAAAGTTCTGCAAACAACTTTTTTGTTCGTTGTTAAATGACTGATTTCTTATGGATTTTTATTTTTTTTTTTTTTTAATTAACACATTGGAGACTATGGAGAACAGATCCTATTATGATTCAGGGAGCAAGGAGGATCAACAAATGCGGAAACCCAAAAGGTAACAGAGTGGCTGGAACCTTAACGGATTGCAGACCTAATACTGACACAAAACTAGAAGTAGCCATGGGAGAAGCCTACGATGACCTAGTCTCGACACAGCCGGAGAGCTAAATATTCTTACAGATAGATATAAGAAAGCTAATCTGCCTCGGAGCAATCCCCAAAGATATAGATAGCCCCCCACATGTCAAGACTACGGTGATATAGGAAAACAATATAAAGCCAGAAAAGACAGATTCAGCAAAGGTGAGGCCCAAACTATCTTTATAGGAAAGGATAGGAAGGAGCACTATCTGCAACCGTAAAAACCCTAATAAATACCAGCACGACTGATATGGAAAACCCTGAGGCCACACGGCCTCTCCCCCACTAGATCAGCACTCAGATGTTACTGGGATCCAAAAACACTAATAGATGAGGGACTGAATTAATACGAAGCATGACTAAAAGACATTGCAGAATCATGGAGCTAAGTATACAGACACTCCCAGCAGGGAATGATCCAATTCCACCAAGAACTCCACACAGACAAAATAGGAATCAAGCATTAGTATCAAAGCAGAAAAAAACAAGAAAGTGGAAATAATAAGCAGAAGAACAAGACCACTTATCTGAGAGGAGTTCTGGTAGAGAGCAGAGCTGGTTACAGAATGTCCTTAACACACAGGATATCCATTGAGCACTGGCAAGTAGCAGGAGGAAACTGCTCAGTTAGGCTAAGAACACACATCCGTCTTTTCTGCCGTTTGTTGGATCCGACGCGCTCCCGTACATTGTATACAGTACAGTGGCTGCGTGACAAGCTCCGGTCACGTGCTGTCATGTGACCGGAGCATGTGACCAGGAATTTGCAGCGCAACCACTGTACTGTATACACTGTACGGGAGCGCGCCAGATCAGACAAACGTCAGAAAAGATGGATGTGTGTTCTTAGCTTTATATAGTCCAATCAGAAATGCCTGATTGGCAGTCCTCCACAGGTGTGTGGCTTTCATTCCATAAATCAACTGCACCGCCAGCACTGACCAGAGGAGGGAGCCCCAAACTGGAAAATGTATTCACAACAGGATCAGTTAATGGTTTCCTATTTAGCTATCCGTTATTCTTGCATTTGTAACGGATCCATTTTTTTCTTACGGGATCTATTTCAAATGGAAGATAAATAGCAATCCATTAATGGATCGGTTTCTCAGACTCCCATGTTAAAAAAAAACAAAACAAACGGATCCGTCAGGCATTATTTTGCCAATGGATTTCTGCAGGATCCGTTCTAATGGATGATTAAAGAAAAGGTGAACAGCCTTAAAGCAGTCCAGCTTTTTTTTTTTCACCGCTGGAGTGGCGCTTTAAATCGAAGTCCCCTGCATTATACAAATCCTGCGTCATTTGCGTTACTCTGGTCCCATCTTGTGTCCGTAACTCCTAAATTACTGAAAGTCAGAAGTTATGTCACAACCTCTCAATGCATCTCTATGAGAGCCAGAACGACGCTCCCATAGATTGTATTGAGTTGTGACCTCCGGCTCCATGAAACACTGGAGCAGCCAGCAGGTGAAAAATCACCCGAGACAGACGGGAGTGATGGAGGAAAAAGATGAAGCCTTCTGAGGAGCGAGGGGCGAGTATAAAACAGAGGAGTTAGAATTATAGTGCCACTCCAGTAATGAAATAAAAAGCTGGAGTGGTTCTTTAACTTTGCAATCGTTTTCATGGTTAATGACTACCACTCGGTACTGAAGTTATAAACTACAGGAGCACCTGTATTCTGTGGAGTGCGGCTATGGGGAATATATTGGGCAAGTGAGCAGTGAGACTATGTATTCTTTACTGTGCAAGCAGCTAGCGAGACTATGGATTCTTTACTGTGCAAGCAGCTAGCAAGACTATGGATTTTACACTGCAAGGGAACAGCAAGACTACGGATTCTATTTTATGCAAACAAGCAACAAGACTACAGAATCTTTGGCTATGTGCCCACAGGAGCTTGTTTCTGCGGATTTTGCCGCGGAAATACTGCGGATTTGTCTGGATTTTCCGGATAAATCCGCAGGTTTTAGCATGTACAGACACTCCCCATGTTATCCTATGGGACATGGGGAGTGCTGTGTCTACGCTGCGGAAAAGTGCGGCTGCGGAACATGGTGCGGATGTCCCGCAGCCGCACGTAACTGCACGTCAATTATTCCTGCGGAATTACCTGCGGAAATCCCGGCCCTCCGCTATGGAGATAGAGGCTGGGACGTCCACAGGTAATTCGCATGAAAGTCCGCAGGTTTATCGCAGCTAAAAATAGCTGTGGATGCCGGCGGGCAGCTGTGGGAAACATGTGCTTGTACCTGCGGATACATCCGCAGGTATGAGCGCCTGTGGGCACATAGCCTTACTTTGCAAGCGACAAGTAAGACTATGGATTCTTTACTGTTCAAGCAGTGAGATCATGAAACTCTCTGCCACACAAAATTCAAGGAGTGCCTTCTGTGAACACCACAATATCATGATCATGTACAATAGACTAATGCCACATTGATCCAGGGAACTAGTCTGTTTGCCATATGTGGAGCTGGGAAGGAATGTTTCCCTTTATCTGGATCATCATGTAGGTTATAGGTTGAGTTTGCCTTCTTTTAACCTTTAAAACTATGACATTATGTGCAAGTTTGATATGTAGGGAGGGGTCCCACCAATCAGACCAAGGCCAATGTAGTATTTATCACATCTAGTGGAAAGGGGAGAAATGTAATACTCCTTTAAAATAATCAAAGTAAAAAAAAAAAAAAATCCTGTTTTGCCTGTGTGACAGAGCCATGGAGAGGAGTCATAGAATGTGCAATATTAGAACCATGTGACACTTTCTGGAACAAAATACCGCCATATGGTACATGTTACGTGGCGTAAATAAGAGTACGGGAACGGCAATCTACAGCGATGTGATGGATACATTCCGCACAACTATCTTCCATTATTTCATGCAATTGCGTTTACATTACAATAAGGCAATGAAAAAATAAAAAATAAAAATTGCACAATTTTTTTGCAACTGCAGGAAATCCAGTTTTGCAGAATTCTTATGTAAGTGGTGTTGGGGAGGAGGGGGTCGGCATTGGGACATCACACAGATCAGGCAAAAAAAAAAAAACCATACCAAGACATTTCTTTTTAACTCTGAACAATTCGCCTTCTCTCCTGGAGGACAGGATTATGGAGGCGCCCAATTTCGCGAGCTGGTAACACAATTCTTCCCCAATTCCGCTGGACGCCCCGGTGACCCAGACCACGCTGCCACGGAGCTTACTTTCTGCAAAAGGGGAAAAAAATAAAAAATAAACATAAGTAGGCAACTTTTATCTAATAACTGCTGGGAGTTGTAGTCCTACAGACTCCAGAAAGGAGTTTTTTGTTTTTTTTGCATGCCTCCTTATATGCACTTTATCCCCTGAATCTAATAATCACCTGGAGAGCTGCCAAATCGCTCAGCCCATAGCAAAGTGAGGTCTGCGTCCGCTTTGTAGAGCCTGACGAGCTGCACTACGGCGTATAGGAGGCAGCCGAGGGCCAGGAAGGTGCAGCAGCACAGCGCATCCATGTCCGGACCCTGCTCCAGGCGCTGTGTGACTGTGCGCGTGTGTGTGCGCCGCCGTCACCGCTGCTGTCAATCACACTGCGGCTCCTCCCATTATGGTGACGCACACGACACCACTCGTGAAGCCCCGCCCCCGTGTAACATGGCGGCCGCGCTCCATGTTACCTAGGGGAGGAGGTTCTGTGAGGGTTGTTGTTGCATAAGTGCAGAGCAGTGCCAAGATGGAAGCCTGACAGGGCTGCTGCAGGGGGATAATGAGCACAGCACACCATTCTGCTCAGTCTCCACTGTCAGAGTAAATGAAATCCTGTCACACATTTATACATGTACACCAAGAAGGGGAATAATGGGAAAACACGTTACTGGTATACAAACAATAAAAAATGGGAACAACAATTCCAAAGCGTATTTAGTATGAAGTATGCAGAAATCCCGGCACTTATGACCTCGAGTAATAGTGACGTTATTTAAGAGGGCTAAGGGGCTTAACCCCTTTCACACACCCCCGGGCGGTTTTTTTATTTTCATTTTTTGCTCCCCTTCTTCCAAGAACCGTAACGTTTCTATTTTTCCATCAATCTTGACATATGAAAGTTTGTTTTTTTTGCGGGACGAGTTGTACTTTTGAACGACTCCATTCATTCTGCCCCATATTGTATTGGAAAATTGGGGGAAAAAATGCCAAGTGCGGGGAAATTGCAAAAAAAGTGCAATTGCACGATTGTTTTGGTTTTTTTATGCACGGTGTTCAGTATATGGTAACACTGATGTGTCGGTGTGATGCCTTAGCTCGGTACGAGTTCATAGACACCAAACATGTATAGGTTTACTTTTATCTGAGTGGTGAAAAAAAAATCAGAAATTTGGAAAAAAAAATAAATTGCACTTTTGTCGCCATTTTCCAAGACCCATTGCGTTCTCCTTTTTCGGGATCTGGGGCTCAGTGATGGCTTATTTTTTGCATCCTGAGCTGACATTTTTAATTATATATTTTTTGGGTAAATGCAATGTTTTGATCACCTGTTAATGCACTTTAATGCAATGTGATGGCGACCAAAAATACATAATTATGCCGTTTCCATTTTTTTTCTCGCCGCACCATGTACCGATCAGATTAATTGATTTTATAGTTTGATAGATTGGGCATTTGTGATCTCAAATATGTGTATTTTATTATTATTATTATTATTATTATTATTATTATTATTATTTTCAATGGGGGGTGATTTGAACTTTTAGTTATTTGGGGGTGTTTTCGTATTTTTAAAAACTTTTTTTTTTTTTTACATTTTTTATTTATTTTTACTAGTCCCCTTAGGGGACTTTATGGCTGCACACTCCGATTGCTTCTACTGATCAGAGAGATACTTCAGCAACATGAGAAATGCTGATGTCCTGTGAGTGCCGACACTCTGCCAACATTCCCAGGAAACTCATCATGGCAATGACAAGGGTCATCATGCGACCCCACGCTTCCATGGTAAGCCATTGGTGCCCTGTAAGCACGTCACAGGGCCACCGATAGCGGCGTGGAACATCACGATCCATGCCAGAGCACATTGGATCGCGCTGTCAGAGTTTGACAGTGTAATCTAAGGGGTTACCAGGCACGGGTGGATCGGAGATCCACCTGCACCTGTTAGCTGCACATGTCTGCTGATCAAATCAGCAGACATGTGCGCAGAATAATGCGGGCCCGCATTAAAGAGACAGACACGACCAAGGACGTACCAGTTCGTCCTTGGTCGTGAAGGGGGTTAACGACCTATCCTAAGTCATCAATGTTAAAGATCCACAGAAACCCTTTAATTGTTTTCTGAAGCATGTTCTGCCGCACTTGGGTGAATCATCAAGATCTGCTGCTGGCAGCTACATCCCAGGTGTGTTCGATGAGAGACAAGTCTAGAGACTATGGTAGCATGTTTACTCTATGCTAGCTACTCACAGTAGCACAAACATTATGTGGCCTGGTGTCATATTGCTGGAAAATGTCTCCTGAGACACTTTTGAGATATGGCCTCTGCTGGAGATGATAACCGCTGATCGGTGGGGGTGCCAAAGGAGAAGTCATCCATTCCATATCATTGTAGGGGATGATCTCTATAAGACTTATATGGAGATTCAAAAGATATTGGGTTGTCTAGACTGAATCAGTTTAGCTTCTGTACCAGAGAGACCGTTACGTGTAAACCCGCACTATGTAACTGGTGGATTAAGGGCCCCCAGACACATTAGACTAATGTCGGCTGAACCCACTGATATCAACAGGTTCAGCCGATAGTCCAATGTGTATGGGGGCACGGGCTGACTGATGGTCAGGAGAGATGTCGATTGCATGTGTACGATTTCGGCTACCGATTGCTTTGTTTCTCCCTGAAATAAGCTGCCAGCTTACGTGTAAACATTTTCAAAGAAAACAGTGGCGCTCAGCCGACTCCTGTATATGGGAGTGTGGGTTGAGATGGTTTCAAACCGAACTAACAGCCAAAGCATCGTTCGGCCGACAGCCATGTTTGGTCATGGTTATTTTATGGAAGTCGTCACCTCAGTTGCCACTTCTTTAAAGGAGTTATCCCCTACTAGATCAATTCCTTCTGATTCCACGTTTCCCCCAGGTAAAATAAAAAAGCCTATACTCATCTCCTGTTCCAACGCCGTTTAAGCATTGCTGCGGTTCGCGTTCCCAGGGCTCACGTGACATCATGTGATCTTCACGTACAATCAGCACCAGCTTCTGTATTCCTGCCTTCGGAACAAACAAGTTAGAAGGAAGTAAGAGCAGTGGTTGCGCTCACTTCCTGTTTATTGCTCCTGTGTCCGAAGAAACTGGCACTGATTGGATGAGGGGATCACGTGATGTCATAAACCTATGTAAGCCTCGGGAACGCTAACCGTGGTACCAGTAACACGATGGCAGTATGGGAGGGGAGTATAGGCTTTTTTATTTTACCTGGGGGAAGCATGTGGAATCAGTAGGGGTTGTCCAAGTAGTGGACAACTGTGTCGCCGCCGCGTCAGCAGCCGGGCTGCTCGGATCCGGATCCGCAGTGGCTCGAGGGGCGTCCGGACCCAGGGGTCGTGCGGCTACTCCAATTAATGGGGGAGTATTTACAGGGGATGATGTATTTACAGTTCTTGACGTCACCCGTGGTGTGTGGTAAGGTGGAGTACCACCACTGCGGCTGGGGAGTACCCAGTGGCGATGGAGCGGGCAGCCAGGTGTTTAACCCCTCCACGGGTAGGATGCCCCGGGACTCGGTGATGGTGACAGGGATGTGCCGTTGGGGAGGTAAGGGTCACTTGCGTACTCACTCAGTCCAATAATGCTGACACCGACAACTGTGGTAAACCAAAGTTCTGAACACCGATGACGCTGAGGGGGGGCATGTTTGGGTCCCGTTTCTACTGGTGTTGCCTGATGATCAGTGACCTTTTCCTTGGTACCTTGTTCTCTTCTTAGTTGGCCCCTATAGCTTGAAACTAATCGGGTCCCGCTACCCAGTGTGGCTAACTGAGGGAGCTTGCTCTCAGGGTTCACGCTTGGGATTTCCTGGACCATTTTAGTGGAAAGTCCTATCCCCCTCGTTGCGCTAGTACTCCGATTTTGGAGCTGTTGGAGAGCGGATCTTGAAGGCTCCGTTCTCGTCGGATGAATTGTCAGGTTGCCTGAAGCTACTCCCTGACCTAGGGTCCACGTACCCCGTCGTGCCCTGGTCCCAGCCCGGTGATGGTACAAGACCGCCGGCTATCCTCCACGATAATGCCATGCCCCTTGTCACGATCCCCTGCGACCGAGGTCCAGCTCCTACCAGGCCCAGACCAACGTCTGCTACCTAGTAACTTCCAAGGAGCCCAGATCCTGACCTCCTCTCTCCTTCACTTCCAACACTACACTGGACTACTCCTGATTCTCCTGACCTCCCCTTAACCAACCCCCCAAGTGGGCAACCCTATTCCACTTAGCCCGTCCACTGGTGTGTCTGGTGGGTATGGTGCAGAATGTTCCTAGGATTTTGATTAGCTGGTTTTGGCAACACCATTGGTTAGGGACCCGTAACCAAGGAGGAGGTGAATATTGCACAGAAGGGCAGATTGCACAATACCCTGTGATAGCAGATTGCACAATACCTGATAGGCCAGGGCGTCACACAACCCCTTTAACTATTCTGGACCTTTTAAGTACTATGCCCCTGAGAATCGTAACAACGAGATATTCTGTGGGAAATAATTCTTCCACTGACATCTTACACTTTCAAGAGACGTATTGTGTAGGAGAACGATACCAGACAAACACTCAAGGTCCCCATGCTAATTATTAGAGATGAAAAACCTGAGGTTCAGTGTTCGGTCTTCGAACTTTTATAAAAATAACAGAGTTTGGGTTCGCAAATCGTGTGCTTTACGTACGAACCCCACTCGCGCGAGCATCACTGTGCTCGGGTACGCTCGATGCTCGGCCCAGTGCCGCCGCTTGCAATGTTTGAACGGCTCGCACTGGGATAACAACAGCGTGATCGGATGTAGTGTGCACTAAACAAAAAAAATGGAAAAATCTCGCCCACCCGCCCTCAGAAGGGCTCTGTTTATGGCTGGTTACATGTGGGCGGAGACCAGAACTGACCAATTAATGACGTCCATTGGTGTTCAGGTCAAGTCCGGGTCCAAAACCAAACCTAATTTAAAGTTTGGCTAAACCCCGCCGAACTGAATGTCCACGGGTCTGCTCATTTCTACTAATTATAAGGCCATGTGCGCACGTTGCGTTTTTTTTCTGCGTTTTGGCTGCGTTTACAACTGCACTGTGTCATTGACAAAATGCATGCGTTCTGCTTCCCAGCAAAGTCTATGAGAATCATGCAAAATCTGTGCGCACAATTCTTTTTGAAACGCAGCATTTTGATTGTCAAAACTTTGACAAAATCTCTGCGTTTAGAAAAGCAGCATGTCAATTCTTTTGTCTGTTTTGGCTGCGTTCTACACCCATTGAAATCAATGAGTTGAAGAAAAACCATGCCAAAATGTTAAGCAGTGCTGTTTGCACTGCATTTTTGTTGCGATCCGCATGTTTTTTTGACATAACAAAGGCAGGTCTTTCGGTCTCTCTCTCTCTGTCGGTCGGTCTGTCGGTCGGTCTCTCTCTCTCTATGTCTCTATCTCTCTGTCTGTCCATGTCGGTCTCTCCCTCCCACCTCCTCTCTCATACTCACCGATCCACAATCACCGGCGCGGCGCTGCACGGCGTTCACACTGTGGCGGCTTCTCCTCTTTTGAAAATGCCGGCCGCTCATTAATCCATCACGTATTCCCTGCTTCCCCCGCCCACCGGCGCCTATGATTGGTTGCTGTCAGACACGCCCCCACGCTGAGTGACAGCTGTCTCACTACAACCAATCACAGCCTCCGGTGGGCGTGTCTATATCGAGCAGTAAAAAAAATAAATAGCTAATTAAAAAAAAAACGACGTGCGGTCCCCCCAATTTGGATACCAGCTGGTATTCTCAGGATGGGGAGCTGCACGTTATGGGGAGCCCCCCAGCCTAACAATATCAGCCAGCAGTCGCCCGGAATTGCCGCATCCATTAGATGCGACAATCCCGGGACTGTACCCGGCTCATCCCGAATTGCCCTGGTGCGGTGGCAAACGGGGTAATAAGGAGTTAATGGCAGCCCATAGCTGCCACTAAGTCCTAGGTTAATCATGGCAGGCATCTCCCCGAGATACCTTCCATGATTAACCTGTAAGTTAAAGAAAATAAACACACACATCCAAAAAATCCTTTATTTGTAATGAAAGACAAAAAAACACCCTCTTTCACCACTTTATTAACCCCTCAAAAACACCTCCAGGTCCGACGTAATCCATGCAAGGTCCCACGACGCTTTCAGCTCTGCTACATCGGAAGCTGACAGGAGCGGCAGTAGAACATCGCCGCTCCTGTGAGCTCCATGCAGCAACTGAAGTGAGTCACGCGATCAGCTATGCTGTCACTGAGGTTACTCGCGGCTACCGCTCTCAGGTGGAGGACTGCAGCTGTGGCCGTGAGTAACCTGAGTGAAAGCACAGCTGATCGCACGGCTCGCTGCAGTCACTCAGGGGATTTGCGATCACAGGTGAGTCCTTCACGTGTGACTGCAAATCAAGCCGCAGTACACACACAGAGCCGCGCGATCACAATGAAGTCGGGTGAAGTTCATTGGAGTTTATTCTGATCGCGCGGCTCTGTCTCGCAGCCAGCCATGCTCTTTTTGACAGTGAGGTCCCATTCGGCTCTGCTGCAAGTCTATAGGGATGCTGCAGAGCTGAGTGGGACCGCACTCTCATAAATGTGCGTTCTGGATGCTTATCCCACTCTGTCTATGGCAGAGTAAGCATCCAGAACGCATGAATTCTACAGGAATGTGCGCACAGTACGTTCTGCCGAATGCGTCCAGAACGCAGCTTTTTCGGCTGCGTTCTGAGACACACAGGCAGTGACTTACACGCTGCGGAATAGAATGCAACATGCGCACATAGCCTAAGATAGCCAAACCCCTCAATTTTCGTCATCGATCAACTGCCAAATATGTACAAAAGCCTCCAGACTCTCCCCACACAGAACATGTGTGGGAGAGAAGGGTGCATACTATTGATTTTCAACAGCTGATCTTCCTATTCTGCACTGAAATAAGTCCCTGCTAGAGGAGCCTATTATAGAGAACCTAGGAGCAAAAGAGATAGTCGGTGAAGAAACTTTTGTTAGTGACAGCTATCTAATCTGTATGGTAGACTTTACCCCTTAAGTGACTGTTAACTTTACAAATGCATGTTGAAGAAATCAGTCTCTGGTCTACCTTGCTAGAACTTTATGCTTATCATAGTAGCATTTGCCAGCAAACATGTGCCAATTTCTAGTATCCTTTGCTATAGTGGCGAGTCATCAGGCAACTGGTGCACAAAAGTAGCGATGCAAAAATTAAATTTTTTATTATGCACAGCATTCCATATTTTTTAATTATAACCTTCCTGAAACAATAGAGTAAGGGCTCATGCGCACACTGCGTCCTGACCAGTGCAGAAATAAATGCACCCTCTGGCAGACTTGACGCTGCGTGTTGACAAAAAGAATTCATCCAAAACGCATGTATTTTGGATGCATTTTGCATGCATTTTACATGCGTTTTGGATACATTTTTGTCAGTGCAGTCCCCAAGCTCTGCAACATGCCCGCTGAAAGCAGACACAGACAGAGCCGGGCGATGAGAATGAACTCGGATGAACTGCACCCGACTTCATTGTCATCCCGCGGCTCTGTCTCTGTGTGCTGTTGTCGCGGGCGGAGGAGGTGGAAGCTGCGCTCTCCCTCTGCTCGGGTCCGGCTGCTGCTGCTGCTGCTCTGTGGTGGCTCGAGCGATGGGCCGGATCCCGGGGACTCGAGCGGCGTTCCTCGCCTGTGAGTGAAAAGGGGTAGGGATTGGTTGGATGGTGGATTTGAGTATTGTCCGTGACGCCACCCACGGTTGTGGTGATATTGGTGACACCACCGCTGCTCTGGACGGGGATCCCGGGAGCGGTGACAGGGAGCAGCTTTGTTGTTAGTTCTCCCCTCCGTGGGTAGGAGGTTGGTTGTCCCGGGGCCCGGTGATGGGGTAGGGATGGATGGCAGGCGGGTTACGGGGCCTGGTGAGGTGCAGGGTCGCAGGGGCAGCGCTGTGCTGCACGGCACGGTGGTACTCACTCAGCCAATGATGAGGACACAGTTCTCGGTAAAACACACGGCTGGATGGCGGGTCCCACAGACGGCTGCGGTGGTTTCTGCTCCCGGCAGGTTGATGGTGACTGCCTTTCCCTGCACCTATGTACGGTAGATGGTTACGATGGGTTCCCACCGGTAACCCGCTCCGCAGCTTGGATATGGGCTGGAGGAGCCCCTTTTTGCCCGCAGGCTCTGGCCCTGGAAAACGGTTGCCTTGGCGGTGGCGGTGTCTCCCTCTTACGGTTGGGCTGTTGCTTTTTGTCGGGACTTGGCTGCTGGGGAACCCAGGAGGTTCCCTTCGCTGACGGATTCGACAAATTCACAGCGACTCCTAGCCTTGTCAGGGTCCGTAAACCCCTGCCAGATGGTGCTGACTTCACCTTGTGTACCGGTCCGGTACCGCCGGGCCACCGCCCGTCCACGGTCCTTACGGTAAACTCCGATCGGTCACTCCTGCAGACGGTCACCACCGTCTGCCAACCTTGCTGTACCACCCGGGCCACACACCCGGACGCTGTCAGTTAGTTGCTCCACTACCACTTCACCTCCTTCCACTTTCACCTCCAAAACTAAAACTGTTTACTTTTCCCGCCTCCAGGACTGTGAACTCCTCGGTGGGCGGGGCCAACCGCCTGGCCCACCCCCCTGGTGTGGACATCAGCCCCTGGAGGAAGGCAACAAGGGTTTTGTGTTTGACTTCGGTGTGCCTGACCAGGAGTGTGGGGTGTGTGGGTGTTGTTCTCTGTGGCCCCTGGCTTGTCCAGGGCGCCACACTGTCATGTAATCAGATTAACCTCCGAGGTCAGTGCCAGGACACAGGAGTCTGCAGCAGTGATGTCAGAGCTTCACCCATCTTCACTGACATAGCGCGGCTCTCTCTCTCTGTGTCGCAGCCTGATTTGTGGTCACACGTGAAGGACTCGCTTGTGACCGCAAATCCCCTGAGTGACTGAAGTGAGTAGCGCGATCAGCGGTGCCGTCACTCAGGTGACCCCCGGCCACTGCTGCAGTCCTCCACCTGAGAGCGGTGGCCGCGTGTAACCTGAGTGACATCATCGCTGATCGCGCGGCTCACTTCAGTTGTTGCGTGGAGCTAAAGAGAGCGGTCGTGGTCTATGGCCGCTCACTGTCAGCTTCATGTAGCAGAGCTGAAAGCGTCGTGGGACCTCACGTGATTTACGTTGGACCTGGAGGGGTATTTGGGAATTAATAAAGTGGTGAAAGAGGGAGTTTTTTTGTCTTTCATTCCAAATAAAGGATTTTTGGATGTGTGTGTTTATTTTCTTTAACTTACAGGTTAATCATGGAAGGTATCTCGGGGAGACGCCTGCCATGATTAACCTAGGACTTAGTAGCAACTATGGGCTTCTGCCATTAACTCCTTATTACCCCGTTTGCCACCGCACCAGGGCAATTCGGGAAGAGCCGGGTAGTGTCCCGGGACTGTTGCATCTAATGGATGCGGCAATTCCGGGCGGCTGCTGGCTGATATTCTTAGGCTGGGGGGCTGTCCATAACAAGGAGCTCCCCATCCTAAGAATACCAGCCTTCAGCCGTGTGGCTTTACCCTGACTGGTATCCAAATTGGGGGGGGGACCGCACGTCTTTTTTTTTTTAATTATTTTTTTTTTACTGCTCAATATAGACACGCCCACCAGCGGCTGTGCTTGGTTGCAGTGAGACAGCTGTCACTCAGTGTGGGGGCGTGTCTGACTGCAACCAATCATAGGCGCCAGTGGGCGGGGGAAGCACGGAATACGAGATGGAATAATGAGCGGCCGGCATTTTCAAAAGAGAAGAAGCCGCCACAGTGTGAACGCCGTGCAGTGCCGCGCCGGTGATTGTGGATCGGTGAGTATGAGAGAGGGGGTGGGAGGGAGAGACCGACATTGACAAAGAGAGAGACCGAAAGACGTGCGTTTGTTATGTCAAAAAAAATGTGGATCGCAACAAAAATGCAGTGCAAACGCACTGCTTAGCATTTTGGTACGGTTTTTCTACAACTCATTGATTTCAATGGGTGTAGAGCGCTGCCAAAACGGACAAAAGAATTGACACGCTGCTTTTTTAAACGCAGAGATTTTGTCAAATTTTTGACAATCAAAACGCTGCGTTTAAAAAAGCATTGTGCGTACGGATTTTGCATGATTCTCATAGACTTCGCTGGGGAAGCAGAGCGCATGAATTTTGACAATGTGACACTGCAGCTTAAAATGCCGCAGAACTGCAAAAACAAAACACGCAACGTGCGCATGAGCCCTTAGGCACCATCTGCTCACAGAACGATCGTTATTTCTGCTTAAAAATGTTTGTTGCTCAATGAAGAAGTCATTTTGCTATGTGTCCTAAATACTTAGGGTCAGTGTGCACTGGGAAATTTGTTTTTCTTAATAAAAATCCGCAACCTCTGGCAGAATTTTGCACCCGCAGCAAAAAAACGCACAAAAACACACCAAAAATCCGCATGCGGTTTTACCGCGGTTTGTTGCAGTTTTGGTGTGGTTTTTCCGCGGGTAGGTCCCTGTGGTTTGTAACCATTATCTATGGTAAAACCGCAGATACCTGAGGAAAAGAAGTGACATGCTACTTCTTTTTGCTGCCGAAATTCTGCAGCAAAACCTGTTGGGGGATAAAAAAAAAAGAAAAAAAAAAACGCAGTGTGCGCACAGCATTTTGGATTTCCCATAGATTTTGCTTGAGAAGGACGGCAAAAAGGTTATGAACAAAAAATGCACCTTTTTCTGCAGCAAAAACTGTGGCAAATCCGCAGCAAAAAACCCAGTGTGCACACAGGGCCTTAGGCTGATAATTGGTAATGAGTCGACCGTTCCTGCAAACTTTAATTTTCTGAAATCGATCCTTATTGTTTTAATTTTGGTAAAAAAAAAAAAGAAATAAAATTGATCAACTTTTCTTTAACCCAAAAAATAACTTGCAATCTGATTTGTACAATGGTATCAGTGACTGTTTAATTTTGTATCTGTTTATTGCTTTATCTTGTTTGCTTAGAGTTTCATAAATTATTGAGTGTTGCATATGGCGGAAATTAGATTGTTGAAGCCTTATGAGATTGTCTGCACTGTCAGCAAAAAAAAAGAAAGATTAACTGTTAACATTCAATAAAACTAAACCAAATCTTAAAATCCTTTGGAGAAAAAAAAAACATTAAAATGGTATTACAAATACATTTTTGAAGGTATTATGTTTTGTTTTTTTTTTCCATTTTTGCCTTTTTAATAAATGAAAAATGCTATTTTGACATAAGCTAAAAAAGTTGTCTAAAGGGGGCTTTACACGCTACGACATCGCTAATGCGAACTCATTGGGGTCACGGAATTGGTGACGCACATCCGGCCGCATTAGCGATGCCGTTGCGTGTGACACCGATGAGCGATTTTGCATCATTGCAAAAACGTGCAAAATCGCTCATCGGTGACATGGGGGTCCATTCTCAAATATCGTTGCTGCAGCAGTAACGAGGTTGTTCCTCTTTCCTGCGGCAGCACACATCGCTCCGTGTGACACCGCAGGAACGAGGAAGCTCTCCTTACCTGCCTCCCGGCCGCTATGCGGAAGGAACGAGGTGGGCGGGATGTTAGTGTCCCGCTCAGCTCCGCCCCTCCGCTGCTATTGTGCGGCCGCTCAGTGACGTCGCTGTGACGCCGCACGGACCGCCCCCTTAGAAAGGAGGCGGTTCGCCGGTCACAGCGACGTCGCCGGGCAGGTAAGTATGTGTGACGGGTCTGGGCGATGTCGTGCGGCACGGGCAGCGATTTGCCCGTGTCACGCAACAGATGGGGGCGGGTACCCACGCTAGTGATATCGGGACCGATATCGCAGTGTGTAAAGCCCGCTTTAGGCTATGTGCGCACTTTGCGTCGAGGTAGTTGCAGTTCTAACTGCATCCTCTGGCAGAAATTATCTTTGTCAAATTTGGTGTTGACCACAAAAACGCTATAAATACGCTAGCGTTTTTAGCGCGTTTTAGCCACGTTTTTACTGCGATTCACTGCTTAAAATCAGATGCGTTTTGACTACAAATACACTACTAAATAAAGTTTAAACATACAAACACTACAAAAAACGGAAAAAAATTATAACAAATATCAATATTAAAATCATATAAAAAATGGCTTATTTTATTAAAATGATAACTGTGTGCTAATATTTATGCATAAAATTACATTTATTTATTGATTTTCATATATTTAATTGTCGGCCTATGTGTGTGTGTAAAGGGACATATCATGCCATTAATATTTTGTCAAAAACGCATGCATTTAATTGGTTCAAAAAGCATGTTTTCTGCATCAAACAAGCGTGTTAAACGCCAGAATTTTGAAGTAGATCGCGTTTTGCAACTTCTCATTGACTCCAATGTTAGCAAAACGCTGCCAAAATGGCAAAAACAATTGACATGGTGCTTCTTTAAACGCTGAGTTTTTGCCAAAATTTCTGCAACTAAAACGATGCGTTTTTAACAGCATTGTGTGCACAAGAAATTCCTATTTGGCTGGACTCACACAAACGTATTAAAAAACGGTCCCATTCTCGTTTGCGAGAGTCGGACAAATTTTTCTCACTTGTCATCAGTGTGCTCTCAGTGTGCTGTCAGTGTGCTGTCCGTGTGCAATCCGTTTTTTCCTCAGCAGCTATTAGTCATTTACAGTCAATTACAGGAACATTTACAGTGTTCTATGCTACATGATAGAATTGTATCCATAAAAACGGATGTCACTAGGATGGTCCGTGTGCCGTCTGTGTGACGTCCGGTTTGTTCTCGCACCCATAGACTTGTATTGGCGATTCTCGGCCGTTTTACGCATGAATACGCAGCATGCTGCCGCTTTTCTCGCATCCAGAATCTGGATGCGAAAAAAGCTGACCAATAGCTCGCACTCATAGAATAACATTGGTCCGAGTGTAATGCGAGAATGTCTCGCATTGCTCTCATCCGTTTTTGTCGCTCGTGTGAGCGTACCCTTTCCCATAGACTTTGCTTGAAAATCAAAACGCATGCCTTTTGGCATTAAAACGCTGCAGTTCAAAACGCTGCCGAAACGCAGGTAAAAACGCTAAGTGTGCTCATAGCCTTAGAACATCAACCCCTAGCCAGATTTCCTAAATGTAAGGTCAGGTAAAGGAAAGCTTAAGCAGCACCAAAGGGTGAAAATCTAGGGATTTCAATCATATCCACATGTAGTAACCACCTGGCTTAATGAAGGCACAACTTTGTATTTTTACCTGAACCGTGGAGTTATGACATTTTTTGCATCATATCTATATGTGAGTTCAGACATGGCCTACTAGAAGAGCGGCTCCAGGGAGAAAATGAAATTATATTCTCCCTGCTGCTGCAGTTACTGCTCACTGTACTGTGGCTGCTATAGCCAATATCAATATCAATGTCAATATCTCTGTTCAGCTGATTAGGCCTGAATGTTGAGCCCAAATTAATCTCATATTTGCTATCCTATGCTCCAAAGTGAGGAGAAGCAGGACATCTAGGGCTGATCTGAAGTTTCCCTATACAGAGGGAATTATGGCTGATGCTTCAGTACTGATACTCTGATGTACCTGGCTGCTATGATAAAGTATATGACTGCGGAGATCCTTGTCAATGCTGGGTTAATACCCAGGCGTGTTCACCGCATTATTTACCTTCACATATAGCTGGCTATAAGTGGAGAAGAGGATTTGGACTAATTGCCAAGAAATATCACCATAGCAAAGGGGGACATTGTGCCTAGAACCCAGGTCGATCCCCTCTGTATCTTCTATATTGAACATCTGCCTCCTGATTTCTAAAGGCCTCTCTTATTGACCCAAAGGCCCTTTTAAGGGCCACCAAAAAATTTAAAAGATAGAACTAAAGTTTGTGTCTGTGTTATGTGCCTGTAATTAACCCCTTCCATCCTTGTGTCATGTACATTATATAATACAGTATAGACAAGTGGGCCTTAGAGGCATTTTCCAGGACTAAAATATTGATGACCTATCTCAGGGATAGGTCATTAATATCAGATTAATGGGCTCCGACATACTTTTTAATCAGCTGTTTGCAACCCCGAGCAGAGGTTGGATGTCATCAGTATGTTGGAGCCAAACACCAACTCTTCTTGTGTAGTGGCTGCTACTGGGTACTGCAGACCAGCTCACTGGTGGACACATACAGAAGAAGGCTCCTATGCAAGAACAGTACTTGTTCCTTTTGCAATACAATAGCCCATCATAATGCACAATTCCATTTGCTTTGGAGGCGGAAATGGGCCCCTTAACTCTTGGGCCCCTCTGAGGCTGCACAGGTTACACCAATGATATGTCTGCTTCTGGACATGCTCCTCTTACTTGAATATTAGCTGATCTGCAGTATTTGGCAGCAGCCACTAAGTATTATGATGGAGTGGTGATATTCAGCTCGGCCATATTCAGGCGTGGCAAGAAGCTGATCAGTGGAGGTGCCGGGTGTCGAATCCCCACAAACCTGATATTAATAACATATCCCCAGGATAGCTCATCATCAGTGTTATACGACTGTAAGCCCCTTCATAGGTTTTTCAAGGATTGATAAAACATACCCCCTTGTTTAAAAAAGCAGCCCCTACCTATCCACAGGTAAATGTGGTATTCCAGGTCACTCCAGTTTACTCCAACGTACCTGTGCTGTAATACTACACATCACGTAAGAAAAAGTGTTCTGAGGAAAGCAGCCATGTTTTTATATTCCTGTAGACCCCTTCTAGCTCTAGCTGCCATACATGTATGATACTTGCATGGTTGAAGCTCAGACGTTGATCCCTCATCATTAACAGTAGGTGTCAGCTGTAACATAACAATTGGAACCACTGGCGGATTCAGACAGAAGAGGGGCCCTTGTGCAAGAACAGTATATAGGCCCTTTTCAATCCAATAAATCATCAAAATGCACAATTCCACCTGCTTTGGAGATAGAAATGTAGAAATGAGCCCCTGACCTCTTAGGCCCCTGTGTGGAACCCAACTACGTTGGCTGAGATAAGAGCTCGCTCTTCAAGATTATAGATGCTACAGTTCATTCGAACTCTGACACATACTTGGTTAGTCAGAAGACAGAGGCTCCCTTTGTAACCATCAACACCACTGAAAACTGAATTTGGGGTGATGATAGTATTCTTTAGCAACAAGGGGCCTAAAAAAGATTGCCTAGAACAAGAGTGGTGGTAGGAAAAACACTGTGTACATTTTGTCAAGTTTTTTACGTGCATTTGTGATCCATTCATTTGAATGGGTAAAAATCTTTGCTTAACCACAGAAAGAGTTGACTTGCAAATGCAGCAGGGTTCAAGAGCTAAGAGAGTAGGGACTGTTGCAGGCAAGGATAGGAGGTGTCCCATCTACCCCTTTCAATAGAGCTAGGGCCTACCATTGTAATTGTGTCCCCGGTGTTCTCCCATAGTTGCATTGTTTGTTGTATTTTTGTTGTGCGTCAGGTTCGCTTTGATCTAAATGCATGTGCCACGCTTGCCATTCCCAGCAGCATGACAGGTGTGATCCAGACTTACTTGTGGTTGTAGTACTTTATTGCTGTGAGCAGTTGTTGCATTAACCCTTCTTGTCTTTTTGTTGCTGCTTTAATCCTCTTGCTTTTCTCATTAGTTTCTTACTGTTTGTTCGTGTGAGTTTGCAATGTGTCTCAGTTTTGTTTTTTCCCTGGCTGTCTTAATTAATGTTGCCATCACACTCCTATCCCTTCCTCCCAAGGGAGGAACAGTTTAGTTCTGCTCAGGAGAATAGTAAAACACAGGACTCAGATATCTCCACCATTAGGAGTAACCCTAAGGTTAGAGATAGCCTAGGGTCCCCTAGTGTGAGGGACAGTATAAGAGCCCCCTGTCCCTCGAAATCCTGCAGTCACTTTGTGACATTCATCATGCCGATTCATTCGCGAAGGACCTATCAATACTTTTAAGTAGTGTATGATATGGTTATACACTGTATGATAGCTCACCATAAGAGGTCACCAACAGAAAGTACCACACAAAGCACCATCCATGTAAGGCTGGCTTCGGGAATACACCTTTGAACAAAGTTGAGGAGCAGTAGGTGTCCACTGGACAGGAAATTAGAAAAAGGATAAGATCCTTGTCCTTGACTCATTCGTTGTTAATGGTGGTTGTGAAACTAATGCTTCATGGTGTTTTTTTTAGATTAAAGTGAATGTTTCACAGTGCTTTTACAATCAACATTTTACTAATGTGCATGAACCCAATACCAATGGGAAACTAAAATTGTTTCATGCTGCGGGGCAAGCTAGACAGAACATTTGAATATATTGGTACAAGTTCAAATCCTGCACAGATGGTGATTTCCCCAGGATTGTCCCAGAGAATTCGTCAGTATTTCTATAAAATAATAATCTGTATTTTGGTATTGGACATAATGTTCAGCCATGCCACCCACTACTCTACTAGTGTGATTCATACTTTTATAGAAAAATCAGAGTAATTACATTGATTTGTGTAAATTGTGCAAAATGCGTGAGCATTCACAACTGCAAACATAAGGGCTAGTGAACGCGATATCTAGGCCAGTAATAAACATTTGCCCCGGAGCTAAAAATCTGCCAGCATGCCCCAGCGTTGCCAAGCAGCAGGGTTTATTGACAGTGAAACTAGTACGGGTTCGCTGTGAACGTCAAAGATGGTTTTGTCATATAAAATAAGCACAGCTGATTATTGCCCGCTTCTAATAAAAATAATGGGCAGCGAATATTATGGAAAATATAGTCTGGTTAATAGGATTAGAAAAAAAAATAAAATAGGCTTGATTGGAAGAAAAGCACCATGCGGTTACATGACAGCATATGCACCGTATGCCGTAAAGTGGAACCAAGACAGAGTGCAGAACTGTGAATGCTGCTCTGGATTATAATGCAGGCTGTAACGGGATTAGAACTGGATAAGCAAATCACATATATTCGTATGTAGTTTATATCTTGGCTATACGGTGGACACCTTCTGAAGACTAATTTTTACTTAAATACATACCGTATATTTATGGCTAAAAATAATTATTTTCTATAGGGTTTCTTTAAAAAATTTGGATTGTAAATAGCAGATTGTAAAATAGTGAATCATCAGTGAAATCTAAGGCTATGTTCACACAGGGCATTTTTTGGTGCTTTTTTGGCGCTTTTTTGGCACCAAATCTTGATCTTTTGGCAGTAAAGAAGCTGCATTTTGCTGGTGTTTTTTGTCGCATTTTTTGCTGTGTGTGCGTCATAAAGTTAGTTTCATTCAAAAATGCAGCAAAAACGTAGCAAGGCTGCATTTTTATTTCTCTCCTTTTGCCTTCAATGGTCAAGAAAAGCAGCAAAAACGCTGAAAGAATTGACAGGCTTCTTCTTTCAAAAACACAGCACTTTTCTATTACATAAGGAAAAAAGAGCAGAGTGTCTATGTGTGCAGGAGATTTCTGGAATCTCATAGGTTTTGTTGGTACCGTAAAAAGCAGGTTTTTATTAGCATGTATTGGCATAAAACCAATGTGTGGCAGGGTTCGGTTCCACACTCGCGGGTTGCTGCTATGGTGTTGGACTCTGTTCACATTGTAGTGTCTGACAGGCAACCTGAGGTCTCCTTGTTGCTCAGCCTCAGCCAGGTGTCGGCTGATTCATTTCCATTGCCCCCAGCCCTGCAGGAGATAATTGTGGATGTGTGTGCCCTAGGAGCAGATTGCAAATTACCATCCGCATCTGTCTCTTTCCTATTTAAGATATGGAAGCCTGTGGTTCTGAGCCAATAATAGCTTCAGCATAGCTCCAGTGAGTCCGGTCTTAGTGGTGATCCAGTCTTTGATGATCTGTAGTTGCGATTTTGAGTAGTGTGTGCTTACTTCTTTCCTTTTTTCTTTATTCCCCTGTGTTCTGTGTATTCCCCTTTGTTTGATTGCAGTGTGTATGAGTTGTGAGATAATGGGGCCATTCATATGTGACGGATGGTATGTATCTCCCAGAATGCGTACAGAAACATATTAGAGCCCTACATAGTGGTCAGTCCACTAACCTCCAGGCCAGGTTATGCAGGTGGCTCATGGCCACAGTTCTCATTTAAAAGGTCTTTATAAAGGCCTGGGTGGGGCAGAGTTGCTTTGTAAGCTGCAGAGCAGGAAGCTGAGGAGAGTTCAGGCCTGTGTGGAGCTATAACACAGGTCTGTGGACCCCCGCAATAGCAAAACGGGGTATAGTAAGACCGTCTCCAATGGCAAGCAGCGCCTGTGTGACGGGGAACCATATGGACTGTGAGTAACCCGGCTGTGTCCCAGAGGACATTTATTTGTTCAGCGATGACAATAAAGCTGTTTGGATCGGACTTTTTCAGGTCACTGCCTCTTTGTCGTCCTGGGGGACCCCCACCCCGCTACAGAGTTTTCGCCCTCCCTTGTCCAAGTCATTTCTGTGGGATTTTGTTATTGTGTTTCCGGCCTACCCCAACGGTGGGGTAGAGGGGCAATAAGATCAGGGTTCAGACAGGAGTCAGGGTCACGCTGGGGGCTCAGATCTCGCTACCATCAAACATACCTCTGAGTTAAGGGACAGCACAGAATCTCAAGTCTGAGGGCTAGCTTAGGAGCTTCTGTGCTGTTCTTTCTTACCCCATGAAAACCAATGGAAAACAACATGCAAACTCCCATCCCAAAAAAATCGCACCAAAAACTCCTTGTGTGAACATAGCCTTATATATATCTTTTTCTAAGCTGATTTCTAACCAAATGAGAGTTGAACTTGCATGCATACACTTTTGCAAGAGACCAAACAACAGCATAGCAGTACTGAGCAGTATAAATGTGATTTCAGCCCTAGGAAAAGATAAAAAATTGCCAGAAAGAAACAGCACTCTCTCTTCTTTTTTCTCTCACTCTGCTCCTTATGACTATTTCCCTCTTTTTTTCCACAGATGTCAATTCTAATCTGATCCTAAAGGCCGCTTTACATGCAATGACATCGCTAGCGAGATATCACTGGGGGTCACGGAATTCGTGATGCACATCCGGCCTCGTTAGCGACGTCGTTGCGTGTGACACCTACGAGCGACCGCTAACGATCAGAAATACTCACCAAATCATTGACTGTTGACACGTCGTTCCTTTCCCAAATATCGTTGCTCATTTTGGATGCAGGTTGTTTGTTGTTCCTGAGGCAGCACACATCTCTACGTGTGACACCTCGGGAACGACGAACAACAGCGTTCTGGCATCCTCCGGCATCGAGGTGGGTGTGTCGTTAATGCGGCTGGTCTCCACCCCTCCGCTTCTATTGGTGGGCCGCTGTGTGATGTGCACGAACCTCCCCCTTAAAAAAGAGGTTGTTCGCCACCCACATCGACGTTGCTAGGAAGGTATGTGTGACGCAACCTAGTGATATTGTTCGCCACGGGCAGCGATTTGCCCGTGATGCACAAACGACGGGGGCAGGTGCGATCGCTAGCGATGTTGCAGCATGTAAAGCACCCTTTAGTGAACTTGCAGTCTGAGTCCTGTTGAACAAGACAGATCTTAGTTGTATTTCTGAGTGAATGATGAGAATAGGACGAAGGGATTGGAAAATAAGTGGCTGATAAGTGGAGGAAGAAGCAGATTTCAGTGATATATGTTACAAAGTTCTTTTATTTTAACTCGTACTTTTTGTACCATTTATGCAGTTTGTTGAAACGGTAGCGGGCATTTAAACAATTTCTTACATATAGAAACCAGTATGTAACATATTTTTTATTATTTGTTACTAATTTTGGCCATGTTTATAGCATGTATTTTTGTTAGGTGAGATTGACAATGTGTATCAAACTACAAAATGAGTGTTAAAAGTGCATTAGTTAATTTTTCATTTTTTTTTTAAAGGAAGATATACTTTTAATAAATTCTGCAGATTCTTGAAGGCTGGATCCGGCATTAGTTCATAGATTTGAAATCTTTCACGTTGCATTCCTGCTATGTTTGCTCGAGGCACATCACCTGCTTCTACAACTAGGGATACTATTCAATACTGTAATTACATTTTCTTTCTTTTATAAGGAAGAGACTTTTTTTTTGTGTTCATTCACTACAACTCTCCATTTCACTTGTCTTGTCCGGTCATACTGTCATCTGTCAACCTTGCTCATTTAATAAACTACAGTTGCTCCTTGAGCTTACACCAGGGAGCTAATGATCAGCATCTGACTGGGGTTTCTTACAATCCTTATTCTTACCATTGTACTGACTTGACATAATTCGGTCTAGTAGGTAATCTTTGGGCAGGTGCCCAACGATCCGAAGACGCTGCGTTCTAGACACAGCATCATTTTTCTTGTGGAGACACTAGGGTTCTCCGGGAGAGAACGCAGCGTCCATGCACATGATCAGGATTCTGGGCACAGCAGATTTTCTCTATGTTCTCCCGTCCAGAACACTCGCATCTCCGCAAGAATACGTTGACATGCTGCGGCTCAGAAAGTAGCACCGCATGTCAGTTTATGGAGCGTCTAAAAGAAGAACAGTGGACATGGGATTTCTATAAACCCCATCCACTGTGCTTGTACTGTACAACGCAGTGTTTTGGATGCAGCGAAAATACATGTCATGGACTTTTCTCTATCGTGGAGTTTTGTGTCAGGTTCTTGGTCAAAGTCTTACTCTACCTTGTGAGACTCTGCTGATTAAATGAATTCCCTTTCCTTTGGGGAGGAAAGGGTTAATGTCCGTTTACCTTTCAGCAGCTTTTGACTCCTGGTCAGGTGTTTCCGGTTTGAACTACTCCCAGGTTCTATATATACCCTCAGCTTCAAGGAGAGGGTGCCGGTAATTTTCATTCATTTGGAAGCTTGGCCAGGAGGAGTAAGGAGCCAGGAGCTGGAGAAACCCTCTCTCGGTTTTGTTTTTGTTGGCTGCAGCATTAGTGCAGGTTGCAGCAGTTTGTGGTGTGCTGGTTGTAAGACTACTGTTTTCTTCCCCCCTTTTATGTTACTTCCCCTTGTGCACTTTTAGTGGCTCCTTTTGTGTGTGGTTGCCATGTGTACGAGTTGTCATTGTTACCCCTGTCAGTCTTTAATTGTCAGTGGGGTTGTTGACTTCTGCTCTTGCCCCGCCCCCTGAGTGGTGGGTTGTGGAGGGGGGTCTTAGGGGTGCTTCACACATAGCGACAGCGACAACGACGTCGCTGTTACGTCACCATTTTCTGTGCAGAGAGCCGGAGCCGGCAGCACAGGCAGCGTGAGAGCTGCGGAGGCTGGTAACTAAGGTAAATATCGGGTAACCACAGGGCCGGATTAAGGTTGGTGGGGGCCCCTGGGCAGAAAATCTGGTGGGGGCCCCATAACGTTAACATTTTTAGCTATAACAGTAGAGCGCGAACCGTAGCATTTAGATTTAAATCCAATGAACATTTATCTCATCCTGTTCTGCCACATTCAGATTTACAGCACTACAATACAGATCCAGTCAGTGATAACTCACAGCAGTCACTTATACACAGAAAGTAGAGTTAGGCTATGTGCGCACGTTGCGTTTGTCTCTGCAGAAATTTCTGCAGCAATTTGAACAGCACACGTGCGCTTCAAATCGCTACAGAAAGAGTCCGTAATGAAAAGCCAATTTCATGCGCTCTGAGTGCAGCCCCTCCCATAGACAGAGCAGGGGCTGCATCCAAAGCACATGAAAGAAGTGACATGTCACTTCTTAGAACGCAGCGCTTCAGGCAGCAGCCGAATCGCTACACTCTAATACGCCACGTGCGCACGGCTCCTGCATAATCTTCATAGATTGTGCTGGGGACGCAGGACGCAGCAGTTACGCTGCGGTGCAGATCGCAGCGTAACTGCATGCAAATACGCAACATGCGTACAGAACCTTACTCACATATTTTTTATTGATCCCAATATTAAGGCAGCCAGGGCCAGCTCCAGGTTTTTGTGGCCTCTGGGTGAAAGAGTCTCAGTGTGCCCCATCCACACACAGACATGCACACACACATACAGGCACACGTATATACATATTTGAAGAAAAATTCTGAAAAATACATATAAACAGACAAATATATGCACAGTCATATACACTGACATACATGCAGACACAGACGCATTAGGGCTCGTGCGCACGTTGCGTAATTCCATGCATTTATGCTGCGTATAGCACTGCAGTGTAAATGCATGCGTCCTGCGTCCCCTATACAAGCTATGTAGATTGTGCATGAGACGTGCGCACGTTGTTTTTATGAACGCAGCAATTTGGGTGCTAAAATGTTGACCCAAATCTGTGAGTTCATAAAATGAGCATGTCAATTATTCCGTGCGCTATGGATGCAGCTCCCGCTCTGTCTATGGTGGGGGCAGCAGCCAGAGCGCAGGAAATCGGCTTTTTTTGTAAAGAAAAACTGCATCCATTGTGCAGTGTTTCTGCAGCGATTTGACGCGCACATGTGCTGTCAAATCGCTGCAGAATATTCAGTAGTTACGCGCGCATGAGCCCTTACAGGTATTAATATGGGGAAATCGCCAGCAGCCTCACTCACCTCTCCCGCTTGTTTCCGTCCAGCTCCTTCAGTACATGTGGCTGTGTTTCACGATGGCTGTCACTAACAGACATGACTGCACACTGACAGCACTGCTGTATATACATCACAGGAGGGGCTGGGGGCTACAATATATACATTACAGGAGGGGCAGGGGGCATAGACGTTACTGGAGTGGCAAACAGCTCTGGTGGTGTGCTCATTACTGGGATGGGTGACATAGCGCTCTGGGGGACCCATATAGTTCTGGGGGGCTGCACAGACTGCTTCTTACACACACAGCTCTGACACACACACACACAGCTCTGACACACACACACACACAGCTCTGACACACACACAGCTCTGACACACACACGGCTGTGACACACACACACACAGCTCTGACACACACACGCACACACACAGCTCTGACACACACACATACACAGCTCTGACACACACACACAGCTCTGACACACACACACACACACACACAGCTCTGACACACACACACAGCTGACACACACACACACAGCTCTGACACACACACACACAGCTCTGACACACACACACACACAGCTCTGACACACACACAGCTCTGACACACACACACACAGCTCTGACACACACACAGCTCTGACACACACACACACACAGCTCTGACACACACACACACACACAGCTCTGACACACACGCACACACAGCTCTGACACACACACACAGCTCTGACACATACACACACAGCTGACACACACAGCTCTGACACACACACACACAGCTCTGACACATACACACACAGCTGACACACACAAACACACACACAGCTCTGACACACACACAGCTCTGACACACACAGCTGACACACACACACACACACAGCTCTGACACACACAGCTCTGACACACACACATCTCTGACACACACACATCTCTGACACACATACACACACACAGCTCTGACACACACAGCTCTGACACACACAATGCACCCACCCATCACCCCCTACACACACACACACACACACACACAATGCATCTCCCCATCACCCCCTACACACACACACACACACTCAAATACAATGCACCCACCATTCCTCCTTACACACACACACAAATACAATGCACCCCCCATTACTCCCCCCACACAAAACACACATACAATGCACACACCCATCACCCCCTACACACACACACACAATGCATCTCCCCATCACCCCCCCCACACACACACACACTCAAATACAATTCACCACAATGCATCTCCCCATCACCCCCCCCACACACACACACACAAATACAATGCCCCCACCATTCCTCCCTACACACACACACAAATACAATGCACCCCCCATTACTCCCCCCACACAAAACACACATACAATGCACCCACCCATCACCCCCTACACACACACACACAATGCATCTCCCCATCACCCCACACACACACACACACACACACTCAAATACAATGCACCCACCATTCCTCCCTACACACACAAATACAATGCACCCACCCATCACCCCCTACACACACACACACACACACACACACAATTCACCCCCCCATTACCCCTCCCCCCCCACACAATACAATGCAACCCTCATCACCCCCTACACACACAAATCACACTGCCCCATCCCTACACACTCCTGCCTCCCCCCTCCCTCGGAATACAGTACTCCCCCTCTGCCTGTCACAAAGCTGTGGCTCCTTCACAGATGTTCCCCGTTATGTGTCCTCAGCTCTCCCCACTCATCATCATTAATTAAACCTGTCCCTTCAGCTCCTTCATGGAGCGCTTACCATCTGATGTCCCCTGTGTGCCGGCGCCCGCAGCACTGTGATGACGTCAGCAAGGTGCTGATCTCATCACGTTGCTGCACGTCGGGGGCGGGGCCCAGTCCCGGCGCGCTGTTCAAATGTATTTACGTCTGAAAGACGCAAATACATTTGAACAGGAAGAAGGAGGAAGCTGCGAGCACCGGCTCCGGCTCCGCTGCGCTCTGCATTGTGTGCATGCCGGACACACAGCACACAGCAGAGCCGGCACAGCACAGCGCTGCCTCCTGCTCCTGCTGCAGCTAGTGTGTCGGGCCTGCATGCACACACTGCGGAGGAGCGTGGCTGCACATACAGTGGCCCATTACACCGTGCCCCTGCTTCTAGGAAGGGGGGGCAGGTGCCCCCCCGCCCCTCGCTGGGTACGCCCATGACGGCCGCAGCACATAGCAGGGAGCTCATTGGCACACCTCTGACCCCAGAAGTACAATCGCTGGTACTTCCGGGGTCATTCAGCGTCCTGTGCCCGCAGTTTGTTTTTGCGTCTTAAAGACGCAGATACAAATAAATGCCAGTGCACCTCCCCCCCCTCCGAAAACACAGCTGATTTATTAGACTGTCTTTACGGAGGGGGAGAGGGTGTGAAGAAAAAAAAATGCTGACAAGTATGGCCCTGGTGGTGGGGGCCCCCTTAGAAGCTCTTTTGGTGGGGGCCCCTGGGCTGGAGCCCCGCTTGCCCCGCCTATAATCCGGCCCTGGGTAACCACCTTGGTTACCCAATGTTTACTCTGGTTACAGCTTACCGCAGCTGCCAGATGCCGGATCCTTCTCCCTGCTCGCTTCATTTCGTCGCTCTCTCGCTGTCACACACAGCGATCTGTGTGTCACAGCGGGAGAGCGCCTTTGAAGAAAACGAACCAGGGCTGTGTGTAACGAGCAGCGATCTCGCAGCAGGGGCCAGATCGCTGCTCAGTGTCACACACAGCGAGATCGCTAATGAGGTCACTGTTGCGTCACCAAAACCGTGCCGTAGCAGCGATTTCGGTAGCGATCTCGCTATGTGTGAAGCACCCCTTACCATGAGGGACAAGGATAGGAGATAGGGAGACGTTGTGGGCCCAGACCTCGTTACCTTTAAGCGTACCTCTGGGTTGAGGGAAAGCCTAGGGTACGCTTAGTCTGAGGGCCAGCATAGGGGCTCCCTTCCAGTCACCCCATTTACTGTCACTTTCATGACAGTACACTGCATCCACAATGCTGTGAATCCTGATAGTGTGCGCTCACCATTTGAGTCATCTCATCGAATCATCATCCCTGATGTCTCCCTTTTAGTACTAGAGGATCATTGTTGTTTCAGAGCCTAGGAAAGGCTGGGTGAGTTTTTCAATGGCTGAGTTTGTTCCTGGGAGTGATCAATGGTCTTTCTTCCCATCTTATTCTGGTAAGATTTTTGGGGGCTCACCTAGTAATGAAGGCTTATTTTTTTCCACAAGATAGGTGATAGTATATAATCACAGGGATCCCAAACTCCCCATTGTAAAGGTAGCGGCAGAGAACATAAGTGACCACCACCCTATTCATGCCTATGATATTGACAGGACAGCTATCTCCATAAATTAAAAAAAAGAGGTTGCACATTATTAACCATCCTGTGGTTGCAAAATTTAAACAAATTGCTGAATATTTACCTTTGGAAATTCATAATTTTATTTAAAAATAGTTTAAATATGTACTTTGAGTTTAGGAATGTATTTTATTTTTCAAAAAGTGACATTTTCTGGCTTTCTCTTAAATATTGTTATTCCTTTTATAATATTGATGCATACATTCAGAAATGCTTCTGCCTTTTCCAACCTCGCTGCTATTAACCACTCACACATTTCATCATGTCTCTCTTCTATTTATAAACGAGTGAGTCACCATATCAACATGTTCAAACAGACACATACATGCACACTGGCATTGTCTGAAGTTTCAACACGTCCATCTACCTCCCTTACCAAGCTTTCTAATCCAGAATACAGTATGCTGTATTTACTGTACAGGAATAAATACCGTATTTTGCAATTACACACACACACACACACACACACACACACACACACACACAAATGACATAGTATATACAGTGCCTACAAGTAGTATTCAACCCCCTGCAGATTTAGCAGGTTTACACATTTGGAATTAACTTGGCATTGTGACATTTGGACTGTAGATCAGCCTGGAAGTGTGAAATGCACTGCAGCAAAAAAAGAATGTTATGTCTTATTTTATTTTTTTTTCAAATTGTGAAAAGTTTATTCAGAGGGTCATTTATTATTCAACCCCTCAAACCACAAGAATTCTGTTTGGTTCCCCTAAAGTATTAAGAAGTATTTCAGGCACAAAGAACAATGAGCTTCACATGTTTGGATTAATTATCTCTTTTTCCAGCCATTTCTGACTAATTAAGACCCTCCCCAAACTTGTGAACAGCACTCATACTTGGTCAACATGGGAAAGACAAAGGAGCATTCCAAGGCCATCAGAGACAAGATCGTGGAGGGTCACAAGGCTGGCAAGGGGTACAAAACCCTTTCCAAGGAGTTGGGCCTACCTGTCTCCACTGTTGGGAGAATCATCTGGAAGTGGAAGGCTTATGGAACTACTGTTAGCCTTCCACGGCCTGGACAGCCTTTGAAAGTTTCCACCCGTGCCGAGGCCAGGCTTGTCCGAAGAGTCAAGGCTAACCCAAGGACAACAAGGAAGGAGCTCCGGGAAGATCTCATGGCAGTGGGGACATTGGTTTCAGTCAATACCATAAGTAACGTACTCCACCGCAATGGTCTCCGTTCCAGACGAGCCCATAAGATACCTTTACTTTCAAAGCGTCATGTCAAGGCTCGTCTACAGTTTGCTCATGATCACTTGGAGGACTCTGAGACAGAGTGGTTCAAGGTTCTCTGGTCTGATGAGACCAAGATCGCGATCTTTGGTGCCAACCACACACGTGACGTTTGGAGACTGGATGGCACTGCATACGACCCCAAGAATACCATCCCTACAGTCAAGCATGGTGGTGGCAGCATCATGCTGTGGGGCTGTTTCTCAGCCAAGGGGCCTGGCCATCTGGTCCGCATCCATGGGAAGATGGATAGCACGGCCTACCTGGAGATTTTGGCCAAGAACCTCCGCTCCTCCATCAAGGATCTTAAGATGGGTCATCATTTCATCTTCCAACAAGACAACGACCCAAAGCACACAGCCAAGAAAACCAAGACCTGGTTCAAGAGGGAAAAATCAAGGTGTTGCAGTGGCCTAGTCAGTCTCCTGACCTTAACCCAATTGAAAACTTGTGGAAGGAGCTCAAGATTAAAGTCCACATGAGACACCCAAAGAACCTAGATAACTTGTAGAAGATCTGCATGGAGGAGTGGGCCAAGATAACTCCAGAGACCTGTGCCGGCCTGATCAGGTCTTATAAAAGACGATTATTAGCTGTAATTGCAAACAAGGGTTATTCCACAAAATATTAAACCTAGGGGTTGAATAATAATTGACCCACACTTTTATGTTGAAAATGTATTCAAATTTAACTGAGCAACATAACTTGTTGGTTTGTAAGATTTATGCATCTGTTAATAAATCCTGCTCTTGTTTGAAGTTTGCAGGCTCTAACTTATTTGCATCTTATCAAACCTGCTAAATCTGCAGGGGGTTGAAGACTACTTGTAGGCACTGTAGCTCTCTGCTTGCATTTCTGTACACTCCATAAGAACGCAGACAAGTTTTAATTTTTGCTATAGTGTTTTTTCCTCCCCATATTCCAACAACATTAACTGTTTTATTCTTCCATTAATATAGCCATTCATTGTCTTATTTTTTTGCCGAATGACACCTTTCATTTTACTATATTAAAGTGGTGGTTCACTACTTTGCAGTAGTGGCCACATCTCTGTAAAACTGATATGGGAGGCTTTTTCTAAATAACGTGTTGCTAATTCAAACGCTGAGTGGCACTATCGCGGTCCGCTCTTTCCCATCGTGTGACCCCTGGGCTCCGTGACCTCTGGGATTCAGGAATGTCACGTTAACTTCGGCGGGCTTTGCACACTACGACATCGCATGTGCGATGTCGGTGGGGTCAAATTGAAAGTGACGCACATCCGTCATCGCATGCGACATCGTAGTGTGTAAAGCCTAGATGATACGATTAATGAGTGCAAAATCGTCGTAATCGTATCATCGGTGCAGCGTCGGCGTAATCCATAACTACGCTGCCGCGACGGTCCGATGTTGTTCCTCGCTCCTGTGGCAGCACACATCGCTGGGTGTGAAGCCGCAGGAGCGAGGAACATCTCCTACCGACGTCACCGCGGTAGGATATGCGGAAGGAAGGAGGTGGGCAGGATGTTTACATATTGGCTGCCTGCCGTGTGACGTCGCTATGACGCCGCACGACCCAACCCCTTAGGAAGGAGGCGGGTCGCCGGCCAGAGCGACGGTCGCAGGGCAGGTGAGTGCATGTGAAGCTGGCGTAGCGATAATTTTCGCTACGCCAGCTATCACACGATATCGTACCTGCGACGGGGGCAGGAACTATTGCGTGCGACATCGCAGCATCGGCTTGCGATATCGCAACGTGCAAAGCCCGCCTTTCAGTTGATCTGACATCATCGTGGCCGGCCCCAGTCTCCCTCAGTGATTGTAGGAAAGAACTCCGGCACTCTTAGTAACCCCAATAAGAGACTTTAAGCAGTAGTGATGTTCAAATAGAGTTTTTTTATTCAGAGAAAAAGTCCATAAATAAATAAACGTTTTCGACCTAATTCGGTCTTCCTCAGAAAGGACTTATCTATAACCAAGGTACAAACAAGAAAAAAATATATAATTATCATAAACAGAGAATTTGTCATATGATAGTAATGATACAAAATAGAAAGTAAGATTAATAAGAAAAAAATAAATAAACTACCCTTATAGCCATGGAGAAGAATAGTGCTGTGAACGAATGTGGAAATTTTGTGTATATAGACAACAAACCGAAAAAGATAAGTACAGGGGCATAAGCCAATCTCAAAGATAACCTTATGTACCTATGGAGATGCAGGGTAAAATTATGATCTTCCTTTGTAAGATCCTCCTTTATGGATCCACCGCTTCAGAACAGACCTGATATTGTAGAAAAAAAGACCTTGTCTATACTTTTTAGCATAAAGGACTTGTGTTCCTCATAAAAAATCCACAAATCATGTATAAAACATCATATCCTCACTACGGGTAATTTACCTGTTATAATGAAAAAGCGTTCTTTGAATAAGGGTTTTTTTTAATATTTCTATCTAACGTCTTAATAGTTTCACGGGGAAATGACCTTACCACGTGTTTAGGCCGATCAGTTCATCTATTAAAAAGAGGAAAATTTATAATATGGAATTGTTGAAGGACTATTGTCTAAACAAAATATCACCTACCATTACGGTATGAAAACAGATGTAAAAATCAGCTGACTATAGGACCATTCAATAGCATATATTCAGAATATCGTCCTATAATTATCTATAATTGGATATCTGTAAGAGGATAATTATAAGAAAAACACTATAATACGAGTAGTCACTGATATCTATCAGAATAAGACACTACAAGGTCTTTTCCTACCTTAAATGAGGTTGAATTGGACAATACTGAACAAAAGAGGAAAGCCCTCACGATTATGTTACTGCATAAAAGAAAGGAAAATACGATTTAAGATCTAAGGGAATCTGGTTGACCAGCTGCATCTCCAAAGGTACTTACCAAAGTGGACATATGTGTGTGGGGAACCGCTCCGTGGACTTCACTGTGAACATATGGCTGTGAGAGGGGTTTATAACTACTAGCCAATCACCCGGGTACCGCCCTAATTGAAGGAGAAATTACATCATTGGAGTGACGCTCTCGTCATCCAATGATATGCTCCGGGATATCCCACGTGACGTCACTTCCTGTGAGCGTCACAGGAATAGAGGAAGTGACGTGTTTGGAATGATAGACACGTTACGTAACCTATGGATAAATCCAGTGAAATGTCACTTCCTGTGGGCGTCACAGGAACAAAGGAAGTGACGTATTTGGAATGATAGACATGTTACGAAACCTATAGGGAAATCCCCGCTCCAAATGTCATGTGATAATGGATGTACGTACTAGCAGGGAGCCGTAATACCTTCTCCAGTCATCATAGAGACATAGTTATATGAAAAAGGCATAATTCCTATATCGGTGCGGCTAATAATTAGAAAAGTGTGAACATGGGATTGCTATTCCAGTGATATTCCAGTGATTCTAGTAGTTCCTGAGCAAGTGATAGTGCTTAAGTGGTCTATGTATTCAGTAATTCTGAAAAAAATGAAAATAGAGTAATCAGTGATATATTAATAAATAAAACTATATAATCGAAATCTATTCAAAATGTATCACTTATCCCACAAGTGACATAACTAATATACACAGTCAAAAATGGTTAATCGAAACCACTAACATACAGTTATCCAGATAGCCTGAAGCATTCCATAAGAAGTATAGAAAGAAATTGATATAACATGTCACAGAGGCAAAAACAATGGTTTACAATAAAAGTTATGAATACCCAACGGTTGACGAGGAGTGTCACCATAAACTTCACAGAAAAAAATTTTTCTTATATATTAAGGAATTTTTTAGACAGGTCATCCCACAATTGAATAAATACTGCAAAATCACTCCTAGTACATTCCTGACTCATACCTACGATTCAACCCATGGGGTTCCATCGTATCTAGTGTAAAGATCCACCTAGCTTCCAACTCTCGTAAACGTTTAATTCTATCCCCCCCTCTACGAATTATGTCCACATGATCAATTACCTGGAAACGCAATTGTGATACTGAGTGGCCCATAGATATAAAATGTTGGGGAACTGGCAAAAGAACTCGTCCACAACGGATATCCGACTTATGTTTATTTATGCGGTCTCGGATATGTTGGACTGTCTCGCCAACATACCCGAGACCGCAAGGGCATTTTATGAGATAGATTAATATATCACTGATTACTCTATTTTCATTTTTTTCAGAATTACTGAATACATAGACCACTTAAGCACTATCACTTGCTCAGGAACTACTAGAATCACTGGAATATCACTGGAATAGCAATCCCATGTTCACACTTTTCTAATTATTAGCCGCACCGATATAGGAATTATGCCTTTTTCATATAACTATGTCTCTATGATGACTGGAGAAGGTATTACGGCTCCCTGCTAGTACGTACATCCATTATCACATGACATTTGGAGCGGGGATTTCCCTATAGGTTTCGTAACATGTCTATCATTCCAAATACGTCACTTCCTTTGTTCCTGTGACGCCCACAGGAAGTGACATTTCACTGGATTTATCCATAGGTTACGTAACGTGTCTATCATTCCAAACACGTCACTTCCTCTATTCCTGTGACGCTCACAGGAAGTGACGTCACGTGGGATATCCCGGAGCATATCATTGGATGACGAGAGCGTCACTCCAATGATGTAATTTCTCCTTCAATTAGGGCGGTACCCGGGTGATTGGCTAGTAGTTATAAACCCCTCTCACAGCCATATGTTCACAGTGAAGTCCACGGAGCGGTTCCCCACACACATATGTCCACTTTGGTAAGTACCTTTGGAGATGCAGCTGGTCAACCAGATTCCCTTAGATCTTAAATCGTATTTTCCTTTCTTTTATGCAGTAACATAATCGTGAGGGCTTTCCTCTTTTGTTCAGTATTGTCCAATTCAACCTCATTTAAGGTAGGAAAAGACCTTGTAGTGTCTTATTCTGATAGATATCAGTGACTACTCGTATTATAGTGTTTTTCTTATAATTATCCTCTTACAGATATCCAATTATAGATAATTATAGGACGATATTCTGAATATATGCTATTGAATGGTCCTATAGTCAGCTGATTTTTACATCTGTTTTCATACCGTAATGGTAGGTGATATTTTGTTTAGACAATAGTCCTTCAACAATTCCATATTATAAATTTTCCTCTTTTTAATAGATGAACTGATCGGCCTAAACACGTGGTAAGGTCATTTCCCCGTGAAACTATTAAGACGTTAGATAGAAATATTAAAAAAAACCCTTATTCAAAGAACGCTTTTTCATTATAACAGGTAAATTACCCGTAGTGAGGATATGATGTTTTATACATGATTTGTGGATTTTTTATGAGGAACACAAGTCCTTTATGCTAAAAAGTATAGACAAGGTCTTTTTTTCTACAATATCAGGTCTGTTCTGAAGCGGTGGATCCATAAAGGAGGATCTTACAAAGGAAGATCATAATTTTACCCTGCATCTCCATAGGTACATAAGGTTATCTTTGAGATTGGCTTATGCCCCTGTACTTATCTTTTTCGGTTTGTTGTCTATATACACAAAATTTCCACGTTCGTTCACAGCACTATTCTTCTCCATGGCTATAAGGGTAGTTTATTTATTTTTTTCTTATTAATCTTACTTTCTATTTTGTATCATTACTATCATATGACAAATTCTCTGTTTATGATAATTATATATTTTTTTCTTGTTTGTACCTTGGTTATAGATAAGTCCTTTCTGAGGAAGACCGAATTAGGTCGAAAACGTTTATTTATTTATGGACTTTTTCTCTGAATAAAAAAACTCTATTTGAACATCACTACTGCTTAAAGTCTCTTATTGGGGTTACTAAGAGTGCCGGAGTTCTTTCCTACATATATATATATTTTCCTCCAGAGCACCTAATTGGTGAAGCAGGGTCCTAACCTACTTCCCTCAGTGATTGGGCTGTAGGCGACGTTTCACCTCTCCTCACAGCCCAGCGTCACAGCCCAGCATCTCACGTGTGCTCTCTTTCATTGCAGAGCGCCTGAAGCAGGAAACTAAGATACCAAACTTATTGGTGTTTTTTTATTTTAGTGGCTTGATTGACAGGGAACATGTCATCTGATTCATGCTGCCTAAACCATGGACAGCAGGGATCAGATCCCTGCTGCATGATTGTAGAGAGGTATTGTCACGCCAGGTGTTAGAGGACTCCCGGCGAGCAGCGCAACACAAAGGGAAAACCAGAGAAGCTATACAATGAAAGGAACTGGCGCTAGGAAGAGGGGAGTGGAGTCTCCTCCTTACACTCACCTGGGCCTGATCCCTGCACTCCCTAATGTCCCAAGACGAGTTCTTCCCACCGGTCGCTGTCACATGCCTAGGCCCTCGCTGACACTAACCTCACCCTGACTAGTGTGAAGGTCAATGAGACACTAGTCTCACACTGCAATAAGACAGCATGAGAAAGATAAGACAAAAAGGTAGGGAAAGACACAACAAATAGCACTCTAAAGCTTCTCCAGCAGGAACTTCGAGCTGCAACAGAAGCAAACACTTAAGCTTCTCCAGAGACAGTCTCCTTCAAAATGGACAGCATAGTTATATATAGCTGACATAGGGAGGAGTGAGTAGACATTTACAGTATAGCAGAAAGGAGTGGCTGCAGCTGAGATTACAGCTACCTGTTAAATCACAACAGGATAGAAAGGAGCCTTACCCATCAGCACCGGATGGAATTTATCTAAGCTTCAACTCGGGGTAAACGCTGAGTGAGCACAAAAGAGGATCTGCGATCAACTATACGCTGTGACCTTCTGATCTCAGATTCCCCAAGATCACATCAGGCTGTGACACACTTGGGATAGTATATTTGACTGTAAAATGCACTGGTGCTTCAGAGAAAATATAGTTAGAACACCAGTCAGAGACAAGACTAGTTTGGCACAGTTCCTGGCTGGCTCTTCCTAGTACTACTACAGGTGATTGACAGGTCTCTTGCTATGGGAGACCTGTCAATCACCTCTATCAGCTCTGTGATGAGCCAGCCAGACTAGTCTTATCTGTGGTCCCTGGCGAATATTTAAAATATATTTTCTCTAAAATGCTATTGTGCGGCCAGGATCTAATACACGAAACAAATGACAGGTTCCCTTTAAAAATGTGGTTCATTACTCTGCAATAGTGGCCACATCTTTGTAAAATTGATAGGGGAGGCTTTTTCTAAATACCTTGATCAGCCAATTATGCCTCTGAGTGACACTATTGCGGTCCTCTCAGCTCCATGAAGTGACCTCCCCAGGCTCCGTTACCTATGGAATCCGGTAATGTCATATCAACTTTCAGTTCAACCAACATCACTGAGCCCGGCCCCAGCCTTCCTGAGTGACTGGGCTGTGGATGGAGTTTCACCGTTCATCACAGTGATGCAGAGCGCGCACGAGATGCTGGGCTGTGATGAGCAATGAAACACCGCCACAGCCCAGTCACTCAGTAAGAATGGGGCCGGGCTCAGTGATGTGTGGTCAACTGGAAGTTAACGTGACATCACCGGATCTCAGAGGTCACGGAGCTGCGGGGGGGTGGTCACTTCATGGGGATGAGCGCTGCTCAGAGGCAGAATTGCTTTCCCTATCAGTTTTACATTGATGTAGCCAATTTTTCTGAGTAGTGAACCACCCCTTTAAATAGCTAAACAGCAGCAGTGATCTGAGCTGGCTCCATTCGCTGCTGTTAGAGGCAGATGCAGGCTATGTAACACAGCTGACAACATAACTATGGCATGCATGACCAGCGCTCCATTCAAACTCCTTCAGAAAAGGGAGCTGGCTTCTTGGGTGATCCACTGGTGGGATCCTTGCGATAATACTGTTATCCTGTTTTTACACAGATAGACGTTTTTTAGGTTTTTTTAGGCGATAACCCTTTTAAACGTGAAGATATAAGTAAAAAGAACCGGTCTGATCTCCTGACATACCTCTTTTTACCTGTATTGTACATAAAATAATAATTCTGGAATATTGTTTCTTGGATCTCCGCATTGTGCAATTCCACTCTTCCTGGAAATGTATGAATACAGCTATGGCTAGACGGCAACGTGTTGGGTGTTGGACGACACCAAAATCACTTTGACTCAATGAACATTGGATGTAATGATTTCCAAAGCTTTCGTGACCTGCGTCATACTGCGACACAAAGTCACAAATGTTTCCAAATGTGTTTAATTTACTATCATAAAGTCGCACGAGACACACTTGCCGTAAAGCTATATTGGATGTTACACAAGACAGGCCACTAGTCTTGTGCAGTTTAATTTACAGAATAATCAAAGCTTAAAAAATATTCAGGCGACTTTGCAGATAATTGCTGTCTTGTGACACGTCACTATGTAGCCCCTTTAATTGACCACTGAATGCCCCTTTTCAATAAAGTGTATCCCTATAAATTCTGACCTTGTCAGGACTGATTGGACAGTGTCACACTGTGTATAGACTGGGGACCCATGGACAATGGAAATGGTAATGCCTTGTCAATGCTTTATTCATACATTTTCAGGAGGAGTAACAGAGGAACAGCACAACACAGCATGATAAAAAGAAACAACAAAATACCGTACTTCACCTGTTATTACTGAATTGACTTATTAAGATAGTTCACCTCTCCTCTTTAAATGTACTTTCAGATTTAGCTATCATCTTTCGTGACGCTTTGGCTCTAAGAAGAAAGCCCCTGTTGGGGGGTCCATGACTTAGGACCCACACAAATTACTAGAACGAGATCCTTGCTATGCTTAACAGAGTGCTGTGATCCTTTAGCCCATGGCTCAGAGTAATCTCATTGTCGCTGCAGCTGCACTTTCATCAGCCCCATACTTTACATGTCTTTCTGAAATATATTTACATCCTGTATAAGAAAACACTTTTTATATCTCATCCGTATTATATCACAGGATCTGTGAGTTTCTCCTTTGCAAACATTTATGTATTCTTTACTAGAGATTAAACATTTTTGTGCTTTATTGGATATAATCTGGCAGCAGATGAATATAATCTTTTAATCCAATTTATATAATCACAGCTACAGCAGACTGTGATCCTGCTACGTACAAAGGTACTTTCAGGACTGTGTCACACTCTTCGCCTGATGTAATAAAGGGAAAGTATCACCTATATGTATATTTATTACTAATTAAAAATATATATTTTTGGGTTGATAAACATCTTTTTTTATATATATATACTAGCTGTAGTACCCGCCATTGCCTGGGATAGTAACTGTCTCTCTCCCAGTCTCTGTCTCTGTTGTGACTGTCTCTGTCTGTGTCTCCGAGTGTCTGTCTCTGTGTGTCTGTTTCTGTGACTTTGTCTCTGTCTCTGTCTGTCTCTATCCATGTGTGTCTCTGTCTCTATCCATGTCTGTCTGTCTGTGTCTATCTCTCTGTTTGTCTCTGTATCAGTCTCTCTGTCTGTCTCTATCTCTGTGTATGTCTATCTCTGTCTATCTCTGTGTCTGTCTGTCAGTCTCTTTCCCTGCCTGTCTCTTTCCCCGTCTGTCTCTTTCCAGGTCTGTCTCTTTCCCCATCTGTCTCTTTCCAGGTCTGTCTCTTTCCAGGTCTGTCTCTTTCCAGGTCTGTCTCTTTCCAGGTCTGTCTCGTTCCCCGTCTGTCTCTTTCCCCTTCTGTCTCTTTTCCCATCTGTCTCTTTCCCCTTCTGTCTCTTTCCCCTTCTGTCTCTTTCCCCTTCTGTCTCTGTCTCTTTCCCTGTCTCTTTTCTTGTCTCTGTCTCTTTTCATGTTTTTGTCTCTTTCCCTGTCTGCCTGTCTCTATTCCTGTCTGTCTATGTCTGTCTCTTTGGCTGTCTGTTTCTCTCTCTCTCTGTCTCTTTTCCTGTCTGCCTCTGTCTGTCTCTTCTTATACTAACAATTTATTTTGTTCCGATAAGAACTACTCACAGCTGCTATTAATAACCTATAGCTCGCAGCTCCATTGACTTTAATGGAGGCAGGTTTTTTGGAGAGTAACTGTAAAGCGCGGGGTTAAATTTTCCCATCAACACATAGTCTATGACGTTCACTGAGTCACATGGGGTGTCTATGCAAAATTTTGTGATTGTAAATGTGACGGTGCGGATTCCTTTAGCGGACATACATACATACACACATGCATACACTCAGCTTTATATATACAGTACAGACCAAAAGTTTGGACACACCTTCTCATCTCTAGAACAACTGTTAAGAGGAGACTTTGTGCAGCAGGCCTTCATGGTAAAATATCTGCTAGGAAACCACTGCTAAGGACAGGCAGCAAGCAGAAGAGACTTGTTCGGGCTAAAGAACACAATGAATGGACATTAGACCAGTGGAAATCTGCGCTTTGGTCTGATGAGTCCAAATTTGAGATCTTTGGATCCAACCCCCGTGTCTTTGTAGAAAAGGTGAACGGATGGACTCTACATGGCTGGTTCTCACCGTGAAGCATGGAGGAGGAGGTGTGATGGTGTGGGGGTGCTTTGCTGGTGACACTGTTGGGAATTTATTCAAAATTGAAGGCATACAGAACCAGCATGTCTACCACAGCATCTTGCAGCGGCGTGCTATTCCATTCGGTTTGCGTTTAATTGGATCATTTATTTTTTTTTTTTTTATCATAAAGGTTTTTATTGAGTTTTCTGAAAAATACAAACTTCTCATACAACAACATCAAGAACAGGAGCATTGAGTAGCAAGAGGTGGAATAGCCTCGAGCCATTATCAGAATATCAATCTGGGACATTAAATACCCCTTACAACAACAACCTGAACATAGGAGCAGGGAGGGAGGGGGGAAAGAGAGGGGGTGGGGGAAGCAGCTCTACAAGACATTCTTAGGCATAATCAATTTATTTATGGTGTAGGTGTCGGTATCTGGGGGAGGGCCGTTGCATAAAGGGAAGTGGCCCACGGGTGCCATTGTTTAAGTCTCACCGTTCTCTTCTCTAGGTTGGGGGCCAAGTTGGTTTCGTATAGCCAGTGTAGGTTGATCCTCTCAATTAGATCTCTTTTTGTAGGGGGGCTCACCGACCTCCACTTGTATGCCACACTGTACCTGCCAGCTATGAGAATGTGAGAAATGATGTTTTTTAAAAGATCCGGGATCCCATCTAAGCCAATGTGTAGCACCGCTAAGGTTGGGTTTGGAGAAAGGCGGAGACTAGTAACCTCATGGATTAGATTGAACACCTCCTGCCAGAAGTTAGATAACTTAGGGCAAAACCACCACATATGACATAAGGTGCCCCTGTGGTTGCAGCCCCTCCAGCACAGTGGTGACACATGTGGGGAAAAAGAAGCCAGTTTAGTAGGGAAGTTGTACCACCTCAGATGAACCTTTTTTAATTGCTCTATATGATTGAGACAAGAAGAGAACTTGTGGATCCATTTTGAGGCCGCGAACCATTCTTGCGGCGGAAGCGGAGAAGCTAGATCTTTTTCCCATTTGAGCATATACGGCAATTGTTTGTCCGGTTGTGGGGAGTTTAGCATATTATGGATATATGAAAGGCCTTTGATTTTGCTATTTTGAAAGAATTTTTTAATTGAGGCGTGGTCAGCTGTCGTGGGAGCCGGGAGATGAGGAGCGGACTGAAGAAAGTGACGTATTTGAAAAAACTGGAATAGACTGTGTCGGGGAAGGTTAAATTTATCACACATTTCTGAGTACGGGAGTAGGACGCCTTCTCTATAGAGATCTGCTAGGGTGATTGGACCTCCACGTGTCCAGGCGGCAAGATTCAAGTTCGGAATGAAGGCTTCTAGCGATCTAAGGGGAATGCTGGGACCTAAAGCATGTGACACTGGCTTGCTCCACAAGGACCAAGCTTTCTTTAGAGCTGCTGTGGTGGGTAGAAGATCGCCGGGGGGCGAAGGGGTTAGGAGCAGGGAGTCTATGAATTGTTTAGGGGAGTGGACCTGTGCCCAGGTGTACTCAATCTGTAACCATCTTAAGTCTGAATCATTCCTCCACCAATCTCGAGCCGGTTCCAGGATAGCGGCTCTGTGGTATGTTAGAATATTAGGAATACCCATTCCTCCACCACTTAACGGGGCATGCATGCATCTCAGGGCTATTCTAGGTTTTTTCCCAGCCCATATAAATTTACTCATTAGCGAATGAATTTTGGTGAGATACCGTTGCGGAATTGTTAGGGGCAGGCACCGAAGTAAGTAGATAATTTTTGGGAGGCAGATCATTTTAAAGGTCTGCATTCTCGCCACCCAAGAGAGCGGGAGAAGAGAAAGGCGAGTAAGTTCTCTATCCAGTGAGGTGTGCAGGGTCAGCAGATTTTTCCGGATCACGGAGTGTAGCGGGGCCAGTATAATACCCAGGTAGGGGATACCTTCGTCTTCCCATTTGAAAGGGTAAAGATGAGAAAGAGTGGCTCTAGTTGAGGCAGGCAGGAAGAGCGGAAAAATTAAGGACTTGGTAATATTAAGCTTGTAATACGAGACTTGAGCGAAGGAGGACAGGATCTCCATTACGTGTTTTAGGGACACCTCTACATTAGTGCAGGATAAAATCACATCATCCGCATATAGACTAATCACATGGTTTGTACTCCCCACTCGAATCCCCGAGATCCGAGGGCATTCACGGATAGTCTGCGCCAGAGGCTCTATAGCAAGGGCATAGATGATAGGGGAGAGCGGACACCCCTGGCGTGTCCCATTGGATAATTCAAAACTCCGAGATATAAATCCGGATGCCAGAACTTTGGCGTTAGGGTTAGAGTATAGTGCCATTATGGCGGTAAGTATGGGGCCTTCAAATCCAAACTTGGCCAGTACAGATTTCAGATATCCCCAGTGCACCCTGTCAAACGCCTTCTCTGCGTCCAAGGACAGGAATACACTGGGGATTTTCCTCCCCTCAGCCACCGCAATCAGGTCCAGCATACGTCTCGTCCCATCTTTCGCCTGCCTCCCCGCCACAAACCCCACTTGATCCGGGGAAATCAGTGATGGAAGGACTTTATGTATTCTAGCTGAGATTATTTTGGCGTACAATTTTAAGTCGCAGTTTAGGAGGGATATTGGCCTGAAGTTTCCTGGTGATGTAGGGGGTTTTCCTGGCTTTGGCAGGGTAGTTATAATGGCCTCTAGATTATTTGGTGAAATATCTGCTGTGGCTCGCCAAGAGGAGAAAAGTCTCAGGAGGAAAGGAGACAGGGTTTCAGTGAATTGCCTATAATAGGAGTTAGTGAGGCCGTCTGGGCCTGGAGCTGAATTTCTTTTGGCTGTGATCACCGCCTGGCGAACCTCTTCCAGGGAGAAAGGGGAATTTAGTTGCTCTAGATGTACTGTAGATAACCGAGGAAGATTAATATTGTTTAAGAAGGAATTAATTGCCGATTGGGTAGGCTTTGGGGCATTGGGGTCATTTTTAAGGTTGTAGAGAGACTGATAAAAATCAGCGAATGCATTGGCTATTTCCGTTGGGTTGCGTATTGTGGCATTAGAACCCGTCACGAGGTATTCAATTTTGTTTTGCATTTCTCGTTTTTTAACCCTCCTGGCTAGTAAGGCACCCGCCCTGTCACCCATCATATAGTACCGCTGTTTGAGGGATCTTAAATTTTTCTCATAGTCTACCATCAGCAATTGGCGGAGCTGTGTTCTTAGTTTCCTGAGTTCGTCAGATGTTGACATGTTTGGGGCAGATTTATTGTGGGCTTCTAAAAGCGCTATGTGGGACAGTAGAGCTTTGGAAGTTGCCTGACGCCTCCTTTTCTCCCTAGTGGCAATTTTGATGAATGACCCCCTAATAAAGGCCTTGTGTGCAGACCATAGCGTTTCCTCTGTCACCTCCTTGTTGTCATTAAATTTAAAAAACTCTGCGAGGTCGGCCTGCAACTCCTCAGAGATTTGTCTACAGGCCAGGAGGGAGTCATTCATGCGCCACCGGGTAAAAACGGGCGTGCGGCTTTGCTCCTGGACTGTCAGGTATATGGGGGCATGGTCCGACCAAGCTATAAGTCCAATTTTTGAATCTGAGCAATCCATAATAAGTGAGCTTTCAACCAGAAAGTAGTCCAATCTGCTGTATGAGGTGAACCGAGGTGAGAAGAATGTGTAGTCCCTCTCATTTGCATGTTGGTATCTCCATATATCATGGAGATGCCTTTCTGAAATTATTGTGCTCATTTCCTTCCTCTTTACAGCAGTATTGGAGCAATCCAGAGTGCTGGACATTAACATGTTAAAATCCCCGCAGATTATTTGCTTACCCTCTGTAACAGATGAAAGCTTGGAAAGAAACCTCCGCAGAAAGCTGATCTGACCAGAGTTGGGGGCGTAAAGGGTTGCAATAGTATACTTAGATCCATTTATGGAGCAATTAATAATGGCGTATCTACCTTCAGGGTCTAAATGTTGGGAATGTAGTGTGAACGCAACAGTATTTTTTACACAAATGAATACTCCAGCCTTTTTTTTTTCCCACAAGCCAGCAGTATGAAAGGAAATTTAGCATTATTTAACCTGTGCGAGTCCCCCTGGAGGAGATGAGACTCTTGACCACAAATCACGTCACATTTGGATTTAACCACTTCCCGCCAAAACATGGATCTCTTGGCCGGCGAGTTCAGGCCCCTAACATTTATAGACATACAGTTCAGTACCATTGTACATGAAAAAAAGTCTCTTGCCTAGAGCTGCGGGGGGAGAAAGGAAGGTTAGGCAGGAAAGAGGTAACACTGACAACATTAACATCACTAACATTACTGATGTAGGGAGCATCAGTCCACATAGAAAAAAGCCCAAAAAGGGGGCCTGCGGTATGGTGGAAATGTACCGCCATGGGGGCTCAGGGTCCTGGTTGAACAGAACCAGCGGACCTTAAAAGTAGCAACTAAGTCTCAGCCGCGACTCAGACATATCACATAACTCACGCGACGGACCAATCTTCATTCACTTTATCCCTTTGGGATGATCCTGTGGCTCTTGGAGATCTGGCCGGGAGATTTGCCATGTTCCATGAGGATAGGAGCTTTGCCAACTATTGTGGGGAATGGCAGACGTGGGTGTTTCCTGCACGGAAAAGCAGGATCTTTACAGGGAAACCCCATCTATAGGATATAGCTTCATCCCTGAGAATTTTGGTATAAGGGGCAAATTCCCTCCTTTTTGCCAAGGTTCCTGCAGACAGATCCGGAAAAATGGACAGGTGCTGGAATTGCTCAGACAGAGGCGGCCTCCTTCTCAGGGCTTGCAGCAGGGCTTCTTTGGTCTTGTAAAAGTGCAGGCGAGCCAAAGTGTCCCGGGGGGCATCAGCACTGAGGGATTTAGGCTTAGGGACTCTGTGTATTCTGTCCACCAGGAAATCAGTTGCAGACAGGTCTGGGAGCAGCTCCTGCAGCAAGGAGCCTAGAAAGCTCTGCAGCCCCTTGTCTGGTATGGCCTCTGGAATTCCTCTGATTCTTATGTTGTTTCTGCGGGACCTGTCCTCTAAATCCAAGACCTTGGTATGGAGCTTTTGCACTTGTTCCTCCAGTGCTGCATTGGCATCAATGAGGCTATTGTGTGACTTTGTCAGCTCCTGCATTTTAGTTTCAATGTGTGCTGTGCGACTGCCTATGGCAGTGATATCTCCCCTCAGCTCAGCCACCATATCTTTCCAATCCTGCTGCAGTGATGAGCGGAGGGCACTGAGTAGTTTCTGCATGGTACCTTTGGTAAGCGGTATATCTGCAGCGTCTGTGTCCAAGTCTGGGCCTGCTGTGGATCCCCTCCTGGATGAGCGTGAGGAAGCTGTGGAGGAGGATGCTGCTGCCATTTTCCCTCGTCCCGTGTTGGAGAAGAAGTCTGTAACTTTCGCCGGGGACGGCTTCTTCTGGGACTTTCCCCTTGGCATGCCACGTTCCTGGGTACCTCCGCAGCACTTTCCCCCCGTGTGCAGAGAGATTGGTGCCACTGGTGAGCCGCAGTGAGCCGGTTAGGAGTCGAGGTGGCTGGAGCTCAGCAGCTAGGTGACCGGTGCCATTAGCAAGCAGGCCACGCCCCCGGATCATTTATTTTTCAACAGGACAATGACCCCAAACACACCTCCAGGCTGTGTAAGGGCTATTTGATTAAGAAGGAGAGTGATGGGGTGCTACGCCAGATGACCTGGCCTCCACAGTCACCAGACCTGAACCCAATCGAGATGATTTGGGGTGAGCTGGACCGCAGAGTGAAGGCAAAAGGGCCAACAAGTGCTAAGCATCTCTGGGAACTCCTTCAAGACTGTTGGAAGACCATTTCCGGTGACTACCTCTTGAAGCTCATCAAGAGAATGCCAAGAGTGTGCAAAGCAGGAATCAAAGCAAAAGGTGGCTACTTTGAAGAACCTAGAATATAAGACATATTTTCAGTTGTTTCTCACTCTTTTAAGTATTTCATTCCACATGTTTTCATTCATAGTTTTGATGTCTTCAATGTGAATCTACAATTTTTAGAGTCATGAAAATAAAGAAAACTCTTTGAATGAGAAGGTGTGTCCAAACTTTTGGTCTGTATTGTATATATATATATATATATATATATATATATATATATATATATATATATATATATATGTGTAGATATATAAAGTATAGATTTTTTTTTATTCTATTTTCTGTAGAAAGATGGGGATCAGTCATCGGGATGGGGATCTGCCAACAACAATTGAAGATATACAGTATATGCTTTACAGCAGCCACATAGACTATAACAAACAATAGTCTGGAGATGTCCATTGACTTCTAAGGGAGAGTTTACTAGTAGAGGTCCTTAACAGGGAGGAGGAGGTAACTGTGATTGTCACCTGTTGGTAGATCCAATGTCAACTATATTTAAATCACTAAAATATATACTACTTTCCTCTATTAAAGGGGCATTCCAAGATTAAGGTGAATTTGGAATTTCCCTTTAAGTAATGAACCTCATGTAGATGTGAGTACTTGGACTCTAGGATGTCATTTTTTTGGGCCATTCAAATAACTTCCAATGCAAAGTATTGAACAATTATACAAGAACTAAGGAGAACTACAACATGATAATATGCAGTTGAAATCAAAAGTTTACATACACTATCTGCAGGTTTTTCTCGCTATCTGACATGAAATCAGAATAAACCTTTCCCGTTTTAGGTCAATTAGGAACCAAAATTATTTATATTTGCCAATAATGAGAGAGAATGTTTTAAAGTATTTTTATTACTTTCTGCAAAGTCAAAATCTTACATGCACTAAAGGTCCAGTCACACTAAGCAACTTACCAGCGATCCCAACAACGATAGGGATCGCTGGTAAGTTGCTAGGAGGTTGCTGGTGAGATGTCACACTGCGACGCTCCAGCGATCCCACCAGCAACCTGACCTGGCAGGGATCACTGGAGCGTGGCTACACGAGTTGCTGGTGAGCTCACCAGCAACCAGTGACCAGCCATACGTGCACAGAGCAGGAAGCAGCGCACACTGAGCGCTGGCTCCCTGCTCTCCTAGTACAGCACACATCGGGTTAATTACCCGATGTGTGCTGCAGCTACATGTGCACAGAGCAGGGAGCAGCGCACAATGCTTAGCGCTGGCTCCCTGCTCTCCTGGCTACAGCACACATCGGGTTAATTAACCCGATGTGTCCTGCAGCTACATGTGCACAGAACAGGAGCCGGCACTGACAGTGAGAGCGGCTGAGGCTGGTAACAAAGGTAAATATCGGGTAACCAAGGACAGGGCTTCTTGGTTACCCGATGTTTACATTGGTTACCAGCCTCAGCAGAAGCCGGCTCCTGCTGCCTGCACATTTAGTTGTTGCTGTCTCGCTGTCACACACAGCGATCTGTGCTTCACAGCGGGACAGCAACAACTAAAAAATGGCCCAGGACATTCAGCAACAACCAACGACCTCACAGCAGTATTAGTTTTAGTAAACTCTTCCCAGTGTGTGTATATAATGAATCCTACAAAATAAAGGACTCATGAACACATGCAAAGAATAATTAAAAACGAAATGCTTTATTCAATATGACGACAAAAAATATTGGTAAAAAGGTAACAAATGGGTAAATGCTCAAGAATGTATGGCACAATGTATAGAGTGGCAGCAGCATTGAAGGGTACAGAGTAATTAATGTTATATTCATCAAAGAAAGATCCATACGTGCAGCTAGGCACTAATATGCATGTTCTGTCTGAGTGAAAGATTAATTAGGAATAGTGATGAGCGAGCACTACCAAGCTCGGGTGCTCAATAAAGAATGTATGTCTGGAACACCAATGGTGTGAACATGGTGCAAGACTCAAAAAACATAACTATACAATAGGATAAAGAGTTGCACACCAGTCAGAATGTGACTTGTGTGCAACTCTTTATCCTATTGTAAGCTCGGGTGCTCGGTATTCGTAACGAGCAGTCTGACGCTCGATTGAGCGCAACTCGAGTACCGAGTAAAATGGAAGTCAATAGGGGACTCAAGCATTTTTCTGGGAAATCTTTCAGAAAAATGCTCGAGTCCCCCTTTGAATTCTATTATACTCTGTACACGAGTCGCGCCCATCCGAGCGTCCAACTGCTTGTTACGAATACTAAGCACCAGAGCATGGTAGTGCCCGCTCATCATTAATTAGGAATTGTCAATGAGAATAAGTATAGGGATATTAGTCGCTGGACATGTGAACATGGATCATGAATTACTCAAAAGATGCCTACCCATTTTTCTAAATGCTTCATTGATAGCCCACAGCCCCAAGGTGCCTTTCATGTGGCTTGCTCAGGGGGCTGTAACTAGATGTATGTGAGTTGGCCTGATGTCTTCCAGGAGCTCAGGGCCCTCACACTGCACAAGTGGTGCATGCGTTCCAGCGTCCACACCAAAAGCGCATAACTTCCAGCCATCCAGATAATGTGGCAAGTCAAAGGAAAAGTTTTATGTGACATCATGGACCGCCCGTCACCCTGAAAGATGACACCTATAATGCGCTTAACATGAGGAGGTCTAGTAGGCATGTTCACATGTGGTAGCCATATTGGAAAAGGGCAGAATAGCCTATTACTATATAGATATACAACAATCCCCATTTTACAAAAGGGCAACCAAAAAATACGAGGTGATAACGTGAAAAAATATTAATATGAATATGTATACAAAAGTGATAAATACATAGTGATGTACATACAAAGAATATGAAGTGTACTGTACATGATTATGTATAATCAGTGAAATACAAAATACAGAACAATAAAGACAATATGAAGATTTAAAACACAGAAGAAAAAGAAAATATTGGTAAAAACGTAACATTATATGTGCAGTCACCATATCAAGAGCACAATTATAATATAGCTAATAGATTGGTTGGTGGTATGAGGGAGAACAGCTTGACATAGGAGGCAGAGTAGCAATGGAGGTCATCATAAGCACAACTTGGATGGGGGAAAAATAAGACTAAAAGACAATCAATACATAATTAAAAACCATAAAGGCACACAAATATAATAGAAAAGAAGCTAAGCTAAGTTTTTCATTTAACCCTGCGGAGGTCATAGTGCCCAACAGTTACTATCCAACAGTATTCCAACTGAGCCAAGAGGCGTTAGGAGTCCCCACCTCTAGACCCACATCTTAATCTATCACTCTAACACACCATAAGATCATTGGGATTACATTCATGGCATAGTTTTAAGTATTTTGGGATAGTTTTGAGTGCTATAAGGTCATCAGTTGAACGAGCTGCCATAATGACCCTTACATGCTCACAGGTATGTATGCGCAGTTCTAGAGAAGTCAGTCCCACGTAAATCAATTCACAAGTACATGTCGCTTAGTAGACAACATGGGAGGTGCTGCATGATAGTCAACTTAAGTGGGCTTTACACACTGCGATATCTGTCCCGATATCGCTAGTGTGGGTACCCGCCCCCATCTGTTGCACGACACGGGCAAATCGCTGCCCTTGCCGCACAACATCGCCCAGACCCGTCACACATACTTACCTGCCCGGCGACGTCGCTGTGACTGGCAAACCGCCTCCTTTCTAAGGGGGGGTCCGTGCGGCGTCACAGCGACGTCACTGAGCGGCCGCCCAATAGCAGCGGAGGGGTGGAGCTGAGCGGGACATAACATCCCGCCCACCTCCTTCCTTCCGCATAGCGTCCGGGAGGCAGGTAAGGAGAGCTTCCTCGTTCCTGCGGTGTCACACTGAGCGATGTGTGCTGCCGCAGGAACGAGGAACAACCTGTGCTGCTGCAGTAACGATTTTTGAGAATGGACCCCCATGTCACCGATGAGCGATTTTGCACATTTTTGCAACGATGCAAAATCGCTCATCGGTGTCACATGCAACGGCATCACTAATGCGGCCGGATGTGCATCACCAATTCCGTGACCCCAACGAGTTCGCATTAGCGATGTCGTAGCGTGTAAAGCCCCCTTTAAACTTTAGTCCCATCTTCTGAGGAGAATTAGGCTAAGACCGCACTTTGCGTTTCCACCTGCATTTCAGGTGCTTTTTAGGTCCGTTTTGAGAAGCACCTTTTTTCTGCCAAAAGGCATGCGTTTTGATTTTACAGCAAAGTCTATGGAAATTGGGGATTTCTAGACCGCACTTTGCGTTTCTAAACGCTCTGTTTAATTTGCATATTTTGTGGCAAAAACCATGCGTTCAAAGAAGCAGCATGTCAACTGTTTTTGCCATTTTGGGTGCGTTTTGCTAACATTGAAGTCAATGAGAAATGGCAAAAACCAAGATTACTTCAATTTCCTGCATTTTACCTACTTTTTATGTGCAAAAATTGTGTTTTGGGCAAACAAAATGCATGCTTTTTGGACATTAAAATAATGATTTCATATGTCCCTTTACACACACATAGTCTGACAATTAAATAAAAAAAAAATTATAATTTATTGCTATTTTTGCAATAAATAGTATATTACCGCTATAATTTTATTCAATATTTCTATTTTGTTTTATTATTTCTAAAATTCTATGTGTTCCTTTTTTTTTCTCTTTTTTCATTGTGTTTGACAGATTAAACTTTATTTAGCAGTGTCTTGATGTTCAAAACGCATCTGTCAAAACGCAGATGAAAAAGCATGTAAAAAGCGCTGAAAACGCATCTAAAATGCGGTAAATACGCATGCGTTTTCAGCGCTAAATTTCTGAAAAAGGCAACTTTGATCAAATCAATTAAGGCAAAAACGTGCGTTTAGAACTGCAAGTAGGAGAACGCAAAGTGGGGTCTTTGCCTTAAGTGGTACGAACAATAGTTTTGCACACCAAACAATGCCCACAAGGAAAGCAATCCCACCTCTGCCATCCACCATCAAACATGCTAGGGGGCTTAGCAACATAATGCATCCTGAACAAAATATCCTTTAGACGTTTTCCCCTTCTCGCAGTTAAAAGTGGAGCATTAGGAAACATTTTAGAAAACAACAGGTTCAGTTTTTAAGTTGGGCCAGTGTTTCTTCAAAATGTCATGCATGACTTCCCACTGTCGCATGTAAGTTGATATAAATAATATTTGGACACATGTAACAAGCAAATTGGAACACGGTGTATTTTTAGCTTGGTAATAGCTAATCTTAGTGTTTCTTTTACTGTATCCCCACATAATGAATCTTTATTTTAGATCCAATGCCTTTTTTTTTCAAATCAATTATCTAAGTAACAAATATACCGTATCCTCAAGAATTTTCCGGTTGGAACAATATGTTGTAATGTCTCCACTTCAGGATTCAAATTGTTGAGCTCTGGTGATTGGTCAGTTTCCTTATTGGTAGGACCACTGCTAATTTTGTGTTGATCCAGTTGCTGAATAATCTCTTGTCTTTCTTTCTATTTTTCTGCCTTCCTGTTTCACGTTTATTCAGGTGTGTGTACTTTCTTGTATGGATTTCCCAATCACATTTTGTGAGGGGCTATTTATACTCACTACTCACATGCCTCAGTGCTGGATATATTTCTGCATGGATGGTTGTCTGGATTCCCAGTGCCTTGGTTAAGGTTTTCTTACTGAAACATTGCTTCATTTATGTTTTGTTACGTCACCACTGGAGTCCGCTCCATCGACTTCTACTCCGATCGCCAGGCGACGCCGTGTTCCTGCCGTGGATAGTGCTGGTGATGGGAGAGGAGTCGATGCCAGTGGCGCCGGTGGGCACAGGCTCCGCTCATCCACTGGTCTGGGTTTCCTGGGGATCTGCAGTACCACTGGCTGACTAGGTGGCGGGTGTCACCCAGCTGAAGTACAATCGTTCAGCTACAGCCTATGGGAAGACAACACACCCTTTTTAATGCCCCTCCTGTCTGCTGACCTCTGCCAGAAATAGTTCTGAGAATTCTAGCTCCTGTTTCGTCCTGTGATTTCGTGTGCTGATTACCGCTTGTTTCCTGACTACCCTCCTGCCTGCTGTTTTTGTACCTCGCTGCCCGATCCGGTTTTGACCTCTGCTTGTTTCTGATTACGTCCTTGCCTGCCGATTCTGTCCCTGTTCCGCAATTCCTGCTTTGACCCTGCCTGACGACTACTCTCTCAGACTGCAGCCTTCCACAGGTAGTGATCTCCAGGGCCCTGTGTAATTCCAAATCCCTGTATAGGGCTTAAAGGGTTTCAGGGTTGTAGGGGTCCTGCTTGGTGAGTGGCTTTCCTCTAGCCTGTCCATTACAGCCCATCTGAGTCTGTGGATCCAGGCAGGCGTTACATGTTTATTGTTGTTTTTGTGTTATTATTAGTTTATAGCTTAGGGTGCAGTTAAGGACACTAAGGGTCATTACGTGATCTTAGGGTGACAACCTTCGCTGGCAGGCAGGGACAAATCAAGTCAGGTTTATGGCAAATGCTAGCCTGTTTTAGGACCTTTGGATTTCTGGTTTTAGATCTCCCCTGGTTTGTCCATCCCCATGAGAGTGTTAGGGTTAAGTCATAACAATTGTAGATTTCATTTGACTGGAAGAAGAATGTAGTAATGTATTTACAAAGGTCTCCTTATGGAATAAGTCCATTCAAATAGATCCGTCCTCATGAACAGTCAATTTGATATCCAGAAAATCAATCTTCCACTTATGAAACTTATATGTACGTTGAATGTTGCAACCCAATTCAGACATTAATATATTAAGTTCCTCCTCAGTGCCTTACCACACAATCTGGAGGTCATCAATATACCTACCACCATCTCTGAACATGTGTTGCGGCCCATGGACCATCGGGTGACATGCCCCTCTCCCAGTAACCCAGGAAGAGCCTATATAATGACGTTTTGGCTGTGAAAAGGAGTCTGTCAGCAGGATTTCACACCCCAAACTATTTATATGCGCATGTAGTTTTTTCAAAGACAAGTCTATCAACATCTTTACCTAGCCAGTCTATTCCTCTGTTACTGAGAAATGTCCTTACCAGGTAGATATCTGAGGCTGTAACCCAAGTCCTCTCCTCAGGACAATAATCTCGCCAATGAACCAAGTATTGGAAAATCGGTGAACAAAGCGAGAATCAATGATTTCGGACTCCTGAAATTCTAATGACCTATCGATTAAGACCAAAGGTGGAGGTAAGGGAAGAAGAGTTCCCGAAGCCACATATTTGTTTAAAACTCCGTGTGACAGGGGATGGGGCAGAAAGTCATTACGGACTTAAAATTAATTGAGGGAGGACAGTCTATAAGGTGGGACGGTTGTCTGGAATATGTGAATGAAAAATGTTTAATATGAGTCAATAAAAACAAGAACTTTTATGAAAGACGGACCACAGGATTTTTTCTTTTTAAATTTTGTCATACTCTATAAGGACTTATAATGGATTTGGAGATGAGGAGGACACTATCAGGGTCTTATAATGAATTTGGGGAAAAGAGGAAACAGGAATGGGATTTATAATTAATTGGGGGTAGAGTCACAGTGACTGAATAATCTATAATTATTGGGCAGCAAAAATGATAGAAAATGGGGTGCACTTGGGGGGCTTATTAAGTTGTATTCTGAATAATGCAAGGCTAATTGTATATTCATGGTGTGGTACATATTTTTATTCAGGGACGCAGTGTGGGAGATTTTTTTTATTCAGAAGGCAAATGTATATGTAAAATATATGTGACCTTGTTTCTTACAGGGCTGCGGTAAGGGTACTTTCACACTTGCGTTATTTTCCTTCCGTTACAATCCGCCCTTTTGGGAAACAGCGGAATCCGTTAACGGATTCCGCTGTTTCCCATAGACTTGTATGGTTGACGGATTGTACCAAAAGGAGCTGCGTTGCTTCCGCTGGGCGACGCTCCGTTGCTTCCGCCCAGCGGGAGGAACGCAGCATGTAACGTTATTTTGAGCAGCGGAATCCTCTGGATTTCACTGCGCATGCTCTTTTTTTTTTTTTTTTTTTTTTTTTTTTTTTTTTTAAATCAAACTTTATTTTGGCTCGCGGTGGCCGAACGTTCAGCTGAGCGCCCGGCCGTCGGCAAGCGACAGCGCTCAGCTGAATGACCGGCCACCAGCATGCCCGGCCGCCGGCAAGTCACAGCGCTCAGCTGATCACCCGGCGGCCGGCTGCAGGGAGCGATCAGCTGATCACCCGGCGGCCGGCTGCAGGGAGCGATCAGCTGATCACCCGGCGGCCGGCTGCAGGGAGCGATCAGCTGATCACCCGGCGGCCGGCTGCAGGGAGCGATCAGCTGATCACCCGGCGGCCGGCTGCAGGGAGCGATCAGCTGATCACCCGGCGGCCGGCTGCAGGGAGCGATCAGCTGATCACCCGGCGGCCGGCTGCAGGGAGCGATCAGCTGATCACCCGGCGGCCGGGAGCGATCAGCTGATCACCCGGCGGCCGGGAGCGATCAGCTGATCACCCGGCGGCCGGGAGCGATCAGCTGATCACCCGGCAGCCGGCTGCAGGGAGCGATCAGCTGATCACCCGGCAGCCGGGAGCGATCAGCTGATCACCCGGCGGCCGGCTACTGGGAGCAATCAGCTGATCACCCAGCGGCCGGCTGCAGGGAACGATCAGCTGATCGTTCACTATAGTCTGCCGCTGGTAAAACCGGGAAAAAAAAAAAAAAAAATCAAAACGAATTGCGTTGTTTTGCAGCATCCGTTGCATCCGTTGTGTCACTATATGCAACACATCCGTTGCATCCGTTACACAACGCAATGCAACGGATACCGTTCAACGCAAGTGTGAAAGTAGCCTAATCAGTGCAGCAAGACGACTCATGGCTGGAAGATGGCAACATGAAGGTCTGACTAGTTGAAGAAGAAACTAAAGATAATGACTAATCAGATGACAAGTCTTCTGTAAATATTTATTCTTTATCTATATCATATGACTTTCAATAACACTCTTGTTGGTACAACAAACTCCCTTCGGCTACATCCACACATACGTGTGAAGAGTCCATGTGCTGCAAGATATTTTTTTTTCAGACAGCAAATGGATCTATAGAGCTTCATAGATCCATTCACACATCGATTAAAATCACAGATCCAAGAATAAAATCCATAAGATTTAGAGCATTTCCTATTCTGAGGCAATTTTGAGGCTAAGAATAGAACATACTCTTTCGGTCTGCGTGCTGTTGCAGAAAATGTCAGATACCACACTGACACTTCACATGGATGTGTCAATCTATTATGTATAGCTCCGTCCCTTAGTATATAGTGAACTCTCTCTAGCGTCATCCAATAGTATATACTTTATACTTTTGATATATTTAGCACCATGCCTTAGTATATAGAGTACTTTCTTGTTATGTACAGAGTTGTCCCATATTACACAGTTTCGCTCTTATTATGTATAGTCCCATCCTTACTACAAAGCATTCTCTCTTGTTATGTACAGTGCCATCCCTTATTACATAGCTGTCATGCTTGGACTGGCGAGTGTCTGACAAACGGCGTGACAGATGCACACGGACCAACGACTGTCCGGTGCACAGCGAAATACACGGGTTTCAACGGGGATGGTAAGGGAGAGGAGGACCCTGACAGTAGGTAGTGGGGGATGGGACACCTCCTGACACTAACCTATGTCTGGTCCCTAAGCTCCACTAACATCCCTCGTCGCTGTCACGTGCCTGGTCCCTTACTGTCCGTTCCATGCACCCTATATAGTGTCAAGGCCAGTGAGTTCACTAGACATCACCACTAGAGGAATGACACGCAAGGGAAGGAGGATAGACAGGGGGACATACACAAAAGGATATAAAAACAAACTTTATGGCTGCAACCAGACACCAACACTGCAGGTGACACAGCTCCAAACAGTACCACCGCAAACGTTCCAGCAGCAGAACACCAGCAGCTCCTAGAGCACTTCATCCCTCCAAGGTCCGTCAGAAACAGAATGAGATTCTATTACAGGCATCATATGATGGATCATGTGACTATTTAAAGGAGATGGAAGTCACCACAAACGGGCTGCACCTGAGTTTAACTAACTTGGAGCTGCTAGCAAGAAAAATGACATTAAACCTTCCTGCACCAACAGAAAGCAAAATTGTCACTGGGTGTGACGGGAGCACTAGGAACAGGGGAGCCTGAAGTGGCCCTCAGGCTAGGGGATCCCTCGCTGACCCTGATCCCAAAGATACGCCTGAAGGTGACAATGTTTGGGCTGCCTTCCTTACTCTAGCTTCTGAATAACCCTGGTCTAGTGGCCCCCCTCCATCTACCCAGGAGAGGGCAGGGGATTAATCCCACGCAAATAAACTGATGGGGGAAAACCAAAACTCAAACTCACAGAGGTATAGACAATATGTGATCAGGAAGAAACTAAAGGATGGGAGGAAATAATGAGACAAGAGTATTTCCACAACACACCAAACAGCACACAGAAGTTCACTAGCAACAGGATCAAAGCACAAGTACTAGTATCGAATAAGCTTTAATCGGCATAATAGACCAGGCTCCACCATCTTAAAAAGGGAGGAAGAGACTGTAATAGGTCTTCTGCAACATGTGACTGAAGCAGTAATCCACAGGCTAGCAGAAACCAACTCCTTTCAGTCTGATTACTAACAAGAGCACAGCTGGTCGATGCCCAAGCCTGTCTGCAACTCAGAAGTAGTATCATGTGGAGTGTCTGACTCTGCTGTGTGAACAGCGTCAGAAGTAATCCTAATACTCGTTGAGTTTTAAGCCAGACACCATGTGACAAAAACATATTTAAAATCCAGAGTCTCACAAGGCAAAGTGAGACTCAGGTCCCAAACCTGTCACAAGTCTCCCAATGACGAGAGACACTCGTGACAGTACTCCCCTTTCTACGAGGGGCCTTAAGACCCTCAAGACTGGACTTGTCCAGATAACATGGAAGGAATACTTCAACCTACTTGCATTCACATCCGTTGTGACCTGACTTTCAAAGTTAACAACAACACAAACCGGTGGTGGGGGTAATAACGTAGACTCCAGAGACACAACACATCTCCTGAGAGACATTTGGAAAACAGTATGGTTATTCAGTACTCGATTTAGCTCCAACTGAAAGGCCGTAGTACTCAATACGGACTGATAAACCTCAACTCCAGAGCTCCAGATACACTCCTCCACTTGATCTTATTAATGGACACCCATACGTAATCATTCACACACAGGTCCGAACCTAAACGTTTATTACCAGTCATGCATATGTTAGAAAAAGGTGATCTCCTAGAAGGACTGACAACCAAGGAGCCTCCCTGTGACTTGCAAACCTTGCCCTTAGGAACAGGATACTCGTTAGGAATGACAACCTCCCCTCGAGCACCTCTCCTGGGGAGACACCAAGGTCTTGAATCAGCCTGTAGTGAGGAGGAAATATAGATCCTTCTCTCCGACAGCACCTTGGCTACTTCTACCGGAAAAGAGGGTAATATATAGGAAATGTACACACCCTGGTAGCCTCCCTCCGCACTACCAGGGGGACGCAGCTTTTTAGATGGTGTTAAATGTTTTGGTATTGATGGACAAACCCAAAAATAATGACCCTTAAGACCACAGGAAAAGCATACCCACATCTCACGGCGAACTACAAGTGACCTAGTATGAGGACAGACACGCGCCCAACTGCACAGGTTCATCCAGATGCAGCTGTGTAACCTTGACCCTAGGGATAATAACAGGGGCAGGATAACTGTAGATCTTTCCCTGAAACATTTATCAATCCTGATAGCAAGGGCCATGGCGGCCTCCAACGACTCCAGATTAGCATATTGAGCCAGATAGTCTCTAAGTTTACCTGACAATTCCTGACAGAAATGACTACTAAGTGCAGGATTATTCCACTAGGTGTAAGTGGCCCATCTCCGAAACTCCGCGCAGTACTCCTCAGTAGTCCACACCACTTGCTTAAGCCTTCGGATTTTAGACTCATGCAAGGGAGACACAATCAGTGTCATCATACCCAAGGGACAAAGCCGCGATAAACTTGTCCACCTACCGTAACGACTGCGAGTCAGTCTTCAGAGAGAAGGCCCAAGACTGGGGATCCCCTTGTAACAAGGAGTCAACAATCCCCACTTGCTGTTCCTCATTCCCTGAGGAATGAGTATGGAGCTTAAAGTACAATTTGCAAACTTTCTTAAAGACCATAAATTTGTCCCTCCCCCTGAAAAAACAGTCTAGCAGGGCTATGTTGTCTTACTGCTGAGTCTGGGCGTGAACCATGAGCAGTAGACCCACGATTTGCTGCAGCCTTTGCACCACCTGAGATCACAGATCCGTCACTTCCTGCAATAGACTCTGAATCAGGTATGCCAATGCTGCAACCTGAGCCATATAGACTCAGAAAAATGTTATGGGTCGGTAATAATGATGGGCGGACCAGGACTGTAACAGTCCGGATCTGCAGAGTTTCAAAGGTGCCCAGCCTGGGATTCCAGATGTTGATCCGGATCCAGCACTGGGGAAATTTATTTATTTATTTTTTAAAAAGGAAAAAATAAAGAAAATAAGAATGAAGCAAGGGTTTCATACTTATGAAGGTTTCGGTGCGGCTGTACACTGCTCCAGCGGCATCTCCTTCACTTCCTGGGCCGCTCATTATTGCTCCTCCATATGCACTGCTTTCACCGCCCACTAGCCATCCTGATGTCTGTGATTGGTTGGAGTCAGAAGTGCCCCCAGCCTGTGTAACAGCGTCTGACTGCAACCAATCACAGGCGCTGTGTGTGGGTCAGTATCGCGGTGCAAAAATAAATAAATAAATAAGACAATTGGTGTAGGGCCCTCCATATTATGATACCCAGCACAGATAAACCCTACAGTTACAGGCTGCAGCGCCCAGTCCTGCGCTTATCTTGGTTGTGTATCAAAATAAGAATAAACGCATGTGGTTTTTATTTTTTTAATTATTTAAATAAATAATTTAAAAAAATGATGTATGGTCCCCCCCAATTTTGATACCCAGCCATCATAAAGCCCAACAGCTGGGGGTGAATATTCTCAGCCTGGGGAGTCCCATAGTTATTGGGACCCCCCAGGCTAAGAATAGCAGCCTTTAGCTGCCTAAGAATTGTCGCATCCATTAGATGCGACAAGCCCAGCGCTTTATCCGGCTCTTTCCGATTGCCCTGGTGTGGTGGCAATCTGGGTACTAGGGGTTAATGACAGTGCACAACTGTCATCAAGCCCAAAATTAGTGATGGATAGGGGTCTATGAGTCCCACGACGGTCCTGGCTCTGCTTCATCCGAGCCTGGAGAGACCAAAAACATGTCCAATCTGTCCAGGCTCCGGGAAACACTGACAATGGGGAACCAGCTGGCAGCAGTGACATCACTCAGTTCACTGGAGGTCATACCTGGGTTCCCACAGTATAACCTCTGGTGACCTGAAGCACTCTGGCTTAAAGTGCAGAGCTTTGCCCCACATCTGTTCAGCCCTTTAACAGTGACAGTGCCAGCCAGGGTTGTGGAGCGCAAAGCAGCCCCTGACCCCCCTGCCAGCACTGTCACTGTTAAAGTGTGGGGCTGTACCCCACACTCCGCCAGCCCCTTAACACTGACAGTGCCGGCCGGGGGAGGGGAATGCGGTCAGAGGTGCAGGACTCCAGCTGTGACCGCAACTAACCTAATTGACGTCACTGCTGATAGTGCGGCTCATTCATTCTTTGGAGCTCACAGCGGACAGTCATGTTCCATAATCGCATGCCGTGAGGTTCAGATGTAGCAGAGCTGAATCATCGTGGGACCTCGTAGGGATTACGTCAGACCTTCAGAGGTATTTTGGGGGTTAATAAAGTGGATAAGGAGGGTGTTTCTTTATCGTTTATTCCAAATAAAGGATTTTATCAGTGTTTGTGCTTATTTATTTTTTTTGTCAACTTTTTATTTATGAAATTTTTTTCCAATATTTTACAACCATAAATTAATTACAAAAATAAAGGGAACATTCCACAGGTATACATACAAATACATTGAATATAAGCATATACGAAAACCATACCATAAGACTCCATTAACGGATATTGTATCCTAGATTTTATATTTAACCGAGAGGAGAGATGAGGATCGGCCACATAAACAGGTTCCATTGACACATCCTTTTTACCCTATATACTATGGGTATATTCCCAACCCCACGAGTCAGTTTGAGACGCATCCCGTCGAACCATCAGAACTGGTAGGTATTCATTAGGGAATCCCACAAGGACCACGTCGAAGTGAACCCATCCATCGTATTATGAAGCTAAGCTGTCAGCCGCTCCATATTTCTGACATCTTGAATCCGGGCGAACAAATCCGAAACAGACGGTGGGGCTGCCCTTTTCCAAAACAATGATATTAGACATTTGGCGGCCGTGAGAATACGTAGCAAAAGCTTTATTTCTAATGTGCCTAGTGACGACGGGAGAGCATTTAGCAAGTACACCACAGGGTCCCTACTGTGTTTGTATTTATTTACTTTCACTTACAGATTAGTGATGGGGGTGTCATAGACGCCTGCCATTACTAATCAAGAACTTAATGACTGTTATGGGCTGATAGTAAACTCTTATATTACCCTGATTTCCACCGCACCAGGGCAATCGGGAAGAGCCGGTAAAGCGCTGGTCTTGTTGCATCTAATGATGCGACAATTCCAGGGCGGCTGTAGGCTGCTATTCTTAGCCTGAGGGTGTCCCAATAATCATGGGACTCCCCAGGCTGAAAATACCAGCCCCCAGCTATTGGTCTTATCATGGCTGGGTATCAAAATTGGGGGGGGGACCACACGCCATTTTTTTAAATTATTTATTTAAATAATTAAAAATTAAAAAAGCTGCATGCAGTTCCTCTTAATCTGATGCACAGCCAAGATAAACACAGTAGAAAAAAAAATGGAGATTTTTGTGTGATTTTGTCTGTGGGTAAAATCTGCAAAGAAAACTCAGCGTACTCGCAAAAGAAATTGATATGCTGTGGATTTGAACAACACTACATAGGTTAGTTTATGTAGTATAAAAACAAAGCACAGTGGACATGAGATTTCTATAAATCCCAACCACTTTGCTGAAACTGTAAGACGCTGCGCTTTTGATGCACTGAAAACACGAAATATTGATAGTGGGAACGTAGCCTTATTGTATAATGTCCTCTCTTATTATGTATTGCACCATTCCTTACATAGCATAGTCTCTTATTATTGTTGTTATTCTTAATGCCCTCTCTTTATCACATAGAGTCCTTTCTTGTTGTTTCTAAAAAAAATTACTGCTGATGGAGCAGAATATGACCGGAAAACCAGTCCACTATCATCATCCATTAGAAGAGAAGCTTTTACACATTCCATCATCAGTCATTTTATTTTATATCTAACAAGAGAGGATGCTATGAAATAAAGAGAGGGCACTATAAATAGCAAAAATAACAAGAGAATATGCTATATTCATGAGATAAACTCAAAGATCTAAGACTTTTTCTATGTACACAAAAGGCCTTTTTCTTTCAAATATTGTTCACAAATTTGTCTAAATCAGTGTTAGGCCGGAGTCACACTTGTGAGTGCCTCACGTGTAACTCGCGCAAGTCTCTCATTGAATCACCCGACACGGCTGCACACTGTCCTGCAGGAGCGGGTCGGCTGCATGTACAGTGCCTACAAGTAATATTCAACCCCCTGCAGATTTAGCAGGTTTACACATTCGGAATTAACTTGGCATTGTGACATTTGGACTGTAGATCAGCCTGGAAGTGTGAAATGCACTGCAGCACAAAAGAATGTTATTTCTTTTTTTATTTTTTTTTTAAATTGTGAAAAGTTTATTTACAGGGTCATTTATTATTCAACCCCTCAAACCACAAGAATTCTGTTTGGTTCCCCTAAAGTATTAAGAAGTATTTCAGGCACAAAGAACAATGAGCTTCACATGTTTGGATTAGGCTGCTTTCACACCTCCGGTTTCTGCAATGCGGCACAATCCGGCACTTTGCAAGAAAATCGCAACCGTTTTTTTTTTGCTGCCGGTTGCGTTTTTTCTGCATAGACTTTAACTAGTGCCGCATTGTGCCGCAAGGCCTTGCGTTCCATCCGTTTTTTTCCGCATGCGGCAGATTTAGCCGATGCGGTGGCCGGATGGAACGTTGCCTGGCACCTTTTTTCGTGCGGCAAAAAAAACGCATCGCGCCGCATTCGTCCGATGCAGTGCATTTTTCAATGCATGCCTATGGCGGCCGGATGCGGCAATAACCGCATCCGGCCGCCGCATGCGGTTTTTGCCACCGCGCATGCTCAGTAGCATGCCGCAAGCGGCAAAAACCGGACTGGCCGCAAAGGAAAAACTTATGCAAAGGATGTAGTGTTTTCACCGCATCCGTTGCATAGCTTGCACAGCCGGATTGAGCCGCAGAGCTCAAGCCAGATGTGTGAAAGCAGCCTTAATTATCTCTTTTTCCAGCCTTTTCTGACTAATTAAGACCCTCCCCAAACTTGTGAACAGCACTCATACTTGGTCAACATGGGAAAGACAAAGGAGCATTCCAAGGCCATCAGAGACAAGATCGTGGAGGGTCACAAGGCTGGCAAGGGGTACAAAACCCTTTCCAAGGAGTTGGGCCTACCTGTCTCCTCTGTTGGGAGCATCATCCGGAAGTGGAAGGCTTATGGAACTACTGTTAGCCTTCCACGGCCTGGACAGCCTTTGAAAGTTTCCACCCGTGCCGAGGCCAGGCTTGTCCGAAGAGTCAAGGCTAACCCAAGGACAACAAGGAAGGAGCTCCGGGAAGATCTCATGGCAGTGGGGACATTGGTTTCAGTCAATACCATAAGTAACGTACTCCACCGCAATGGTCTCTGTTCCAGACGAGCCCGTAAGGTACCTTTACTTTCAAAGCGTCATGTCAAGGCTCGTCTACAATTTGCTCATGATCACTTGGAGGACTCTGAGACAGACTGGTTCAAGGTTCTCTGGTCTGATGAGACCAAGATCGAGATCTTTGGTGCCAACCAGACACGTGACATTTGGAGACTGGATGGTGCTGCATACGACCCCAAGAATACCATCCCTACAGTCAAGCATGGTGGTGGCAGCATCATGCTGTGGGGCTGTTTCTCAGCCAAGGGGCTTGGCCATCTGGTCCGCATCCATGGGAAGATGGATAGCACGGCCTACCTGGAGATTTTGGCCAAGAACCTCCGCTCCTCCATCAAGGATCTTAAGATGGGTCGTCATTTCATCTTCCAACAAGACAACGACCCAAAGCACACAGCCAAGAAAACCAAGGCCTGGTTCAAGAGGGAAAAAATCAAGGTGTTGCAGTGGCCTAGTCAGTCTCCTGACCTTAACCCAATTGAAAACTTGTGGAAAGAGCTCAAGATTAAAGTCCACATGAGACACCCAAAGAACCTAGATAACTTGGAGAAGATCTGCATGGAGTAGTGGGCCAAGATAACTCCAGAGACCTGTGCCGGCCTGATCAGGTCTTATAAAAGACGATTATTAGCTGTAATTGCAAACAAGGGTTATTCCACAAATTATTAAACCTAGGGGTTGAATAATAATTGACCCACACTTTTATGTTGAACATTTATTAAAATGTAACTGAGCAACATAACTTGTTGGTTTGTAAGATTTATGCATCTGTTAATAAATCCTGCTCTTGTTTGAAGTTTGCAGGCTCTAACTTATTTGTATCTTATCAAACCTGCTAAATCTGCAGGGGGTTGAATACTACTTGTAGGCACTGTATCTCTATGCAGCTGAGACACTCCTGTCCGGAGAGTGTGCAGCCGTGCTGGGTAATTCAATGAGAAACTCGCGCGAGTTACACGTGAAGCACTCGCAAGTGTGACTCCGGCCTTAGTGAGCGCTTCTCCTTTGCTGAGATAATCCATCTACCTCACAGGTATGGCATATCAAGATGCTAATTACACAGCATGATTATTGCACAGGTGTGCCTTAGGCTGGATACAATAAAAGGCCACTCTGAAATTTGCAGTTTTACACTATTGGAGGCGTCAGAAAACTAGTCAGTATCTGGACTTAACACCATTTGCCTCACGCAGTGTAACAAATCTCCTTGGCAGAGAGTTGTTGGTTGTGGGCTGTGAAATGACGCTAAGGGCGATATGTAGCACCCAGGTATATGGGTTACTCGGTTCCGGGCAGAGTCTCTATTTGGAATGTCACGGTGGTGGCCATTTCCCGGTTCCGTGCCCTGGAACCTTTTTGTAACAGGGATATTTACAGGGGAGATTCTGATAATGTTCACTTGTGACGCCACTTGCGGTGTTGCGGCTAAGTGTAGGGAGCCGCCGCTGAAGAATGTCTCTACTGGGGCTGCTGGTATTGACAGCTAGTATGGTGGACCCTCGGCAAGTAGGGTTTTGCCACGGTGGGTGTATGGTGCAGTGGGGGTTGGAAGAAGGGAGTCCACACAGATGTTCAGTGCAACTGGTTTACTCACTTTCTGCAGAAGATGTTAACTGGTTGCCCAAAGCCGGCTGGTTTCACCTCCAGGTCCCTTTCGTCCCAGTGCCAGTCTGGTTCTCTGGTACCTTCTTCCCCTCCAACTGTCTCTGGTAAGTCGGTCCCCGTGGTATAGAACAACTGGGGATCCCCGTTCTGTGGTTTGTCCACTTCTGTCTGCCTGACGGTAGCGTGAACCCTATGGGGTGGGAGTCTCTGGTCCTGTCCCCGATTCTCCCTTTGCGACTAAGTCTTCGGATTCTTTAGGGTCAGCAAGGTCCTTGATAGTCCCCTTGCTGTGCAGGTGTTAACAGGTCGGCTTGAAGCTCTTTCCTGTCCTAGGGTCCTGTACCCCGCTGGTGCGCAGTTCCGGGAGTACTCCACCGTACTCCACCAGCAACCACTTCTCCTGGGTACCAGGTCAGTGTTAACCCAAGTCAGGATGTCACTTTGCTTCCACCTTCACACTCCTGCGGTCAGACACTTTCAGCAGTCACACCCGTTCTGTGTCCTGTCTTCCCAACTACTCTCTACAGTCTGCCCCTCCCACCTGGTCAACTAGTGGACTGGATTGGCTCCATCTCTAGGTGGTCATCCATTGGTCCCACCCTAGTTGGGTACCATTGTATGGGGGACTGTTGGGGAAAACTGGGATTACCTGAGTTTTTGGTGGTACCGGCACTGGGGTTCTGGGTCCGTAAGGGGGTAGACCCCTCATCCTTGTGGGGATGTGTGACGCCCTGGGCAAGCCAGGGGTCACAGGTCATTACACCACCACACCCTACACCCCAGCTAGGAACACCAAAGCTAACCCAAAATCCTTGTTGCCTTCCTCCAGAGGCTGATGTTCACACCAGGGGGTGGGCCAGGCGGTTGGCTCCGCCCACCGAGGAGTTCACAGCTCTGGAGGCGGGAGGAACCAGGCAGATGAGTGTTAGAGTTTAGCCCAGGCAGGGCTTGAGTGAGGAGTGGAGTCTAGGAGGAGTAAGTGAAAGGAGTAAACAAGTAGTGAAGTAAAGTGGTAAAGGAGGACAGTAATAAGAGCTGAAGGAAGGTGAAAGGTGACAGAAAGAAAGCCTGAAGCGAGTCCAGCTGTGTGCAGGACAGAGTCAGCAAGGTCAGCAACGGCGGTGATTGTCCGGAGGGGTGACCGTTTGGAAGTTCCTGGAAGGACCGCAGACGGGTGGTGACCCGGCGGTCCGGAGCAGTGTACAAAGGACAGTCAGCACCAGAACAGGGGCCTCTCGGACCCCGGCAAGGCTAGGAGTCGCCACAATTTGCCAAATCCGTCAGTGAAGGGGACGTCGATCCCCCAACAACCAAGTCCCGATTGATGGCAACAGCCCAACCATTACAGTAGAGACACCGCCACCGCCAGGGCACCAGTTTCTAAGGGCCAGTGCCTGCGGGCAAAGAGTAGAGCTCCTCTGGTCCAGCTTGAAGCCGGGGAGCGGGTTACCGGTGGGAACCCATCGCAACCATCAGCAACATCAGGTACAGGGAAAAGGGACATCATCGTCACCTATTGGGAAAAGCAAGTGCAGCCGTCCGTGGGAACCGTCTTTCCAGCCGTGTGTTTTACCGAGAACTGTGTCATCGTCTCAGGCTGAGTGAGTACCACAGTGCCGCAAGGCACAGCGTTGCCCCCGCGTCCCTGCGCCCACCAGGCCCTGCATCCCCCACCTCACCACTGGGCCCCGGGATCACCAACCCCTACCCACGGAGGGGCAACACAACAACCTGCTGCCACACACCATCACTCCCGGGATCCCCATCCATAGCAGCGGTGGTGCCAACAAATCACCACAACCGTGGGTGGCGTCACGGACAATAACCAATCCCTACACCCAAAATTTCCCCTTTCACTCACGGGCGAGGAGCGCCGCTCGAGAACCCCCGGGATCCGGCCCACCGCTCGAGCCACCACTGAGCAGCAGCCGCCGGACCCGAGCAGAGGGGTGAACGCAGTGCTGACACCCTCCTCCCCGCCCGCGACAACTTGGCGTCACGAACAGGATCTTACCGCTCTGCCGTCTGGTAGAGGTGCGCCTTGTTACCGCCGGAGGTGTCCGGCAGAAAAATTTCAGAAGCCGCCATCTTTGGCGCGAAAAGTTCCCGCTCGAGCGTCTTCTCGAGTAGCAGAGGCGCGAAGGCCAAAACCCCGCCCCGAGAGAGGAGGGGCCGGAAAGAGCTAAGGGGGATGCGATGGCGGCTGGCTGCATGTAGACGCAGCTATAAAAGCAGGGACGCCAGGACTCTGCAGACATCTTGTTCCTGGGAAGAGCCGCCAGCGACATGTGGATGCCGTCCCGCGACACCGTAGCCCCCGCGCCTGGGACCGCGGCGTGGGTGGAGATCCGGACCGCGCAGCTTTACCAACGGCTGCAGGTCAAGATGCAGCTCCTCATGGAGGAGTGGGAGGCCGACATGGCGGACGTTATAGCAGCCGTGCGGAGACGCGAGGAGGAGGTGGAGGAAGGGAGGGTGAGTGACCCACGCCCCGATGCCCTGGAAGGGCCGGTCATCGCGGCTGCGGGACCCGGTCCAAGCCCTCTCCCCCCGCTGCCTCCCTCGCCACCCGTCTCGGAGGTTGTGACCCCGCCATTAGGCCTGCTACCACCGCAACCGGTAGCAATACCCAGCGTCCCCGCCCAGGCGGGCCGACCTGTAGCCGGAGCCCGTAGTCGACCGGAGGTGTTGCCCTGGAAGGTCCCAAAAACAGAACTGGAGGCATCCCATGAAAAGTCACCCGAGCCGGAGCTGATGACCCGCTCCGAGCCGAAGGCCCAGCAGCGGAAAGCCCCTATGCCCATCCCCCACACCTCGGCTGAGGTAGCGCCGGGTTGTTGCTGTAAGGCAGCGCCCAAGGCCAAGACACCGCGGGACACGCCGCCCAGATTCCTGACAGTGGGTAACGTCTAGAATGTCCCGCGGGGCCCGATCCGTGCGCCGGCGCTCGCAGCAGCACCGTATTGGGATAGGGAGCCGGTACCGCTGGGCCTGGAGATCGGTGAACGGGAGAGAAAGAAGGCCGAGCTGGTGGCCAGAGCCATTAGAGAAAAAGAGAACCTCCGGCAAGCAACATTCCGTGTCCGGGGACCGCTGTACGAGGGGCAGGTGAGGCGGTTTGATGTCCGCCGGGGCTACGGGTTTATCTATGAACCGGGCCTGGAGGCCGAGGTGTTAGTAGCACGGCGGGATGTGAATGCCCACCTGCCTGAAGAACATCCCGGCCGTAATCTAATGCGGGGCGACATCGTCCAGTATACCCGGCACTGTGGAGAGAGGGGGTGGTTTGTCCTGGATGTAAAACTGCGGGGCAGCCAGGAGAGCAGAGTGAGTCCCGCACCCCCTCCCTCAGGAGAAGCTGAGTGTCCGGAGTAGGGCAGCGGATGCCCGCTGCAGCAGTCCCCGTTGGGACCACCAAAGTTTGTTTGAGTTTGAAAAGTTTTGAAAATGATGATTACCGAACAGTAACCAGATTGTCAAACAGTGATTGAACCGGCCGGAGCCGGCACCATTGTCCCCGTGGGGACCGTTTGAAAAGTTGCTTTGCATGGAGGACTTTCCATGGACAAGCCCGTGAACTTGCAGGGCACCCACAAACGTTAAGTGGCTTGTAAATAAGTTGTTTGCCGTTACCGTTTCCGCAATGCCGCCTCCGGAGAGGCAGGTTGGAGGGAGGGCCCGCAGTAGAGCCGGCTGGGGCCCAGCCACCAAAGGGACCGGTGGCTACCCTCTGGAGGGGAAGGACAGATCCCGCTCGGGTAACTTGTGCTGGACTGTGGGTCAAGGGGTGCTGCCTGGGTTTTAGGGGCAGCATCAGGGCCAGGTTGCTTGGGTGGGAGAGAGCGGAAACCGTAACCGTGAACCGTTTTGCAACGTTTAAGAAATGTGCCTCCCGTGATGGGAAGAATTATTAAAAATGTAAATATGCTACCGTTTACCTTTTATGCATTTTTCAGAAAATAAAACCGGTGTTGGACGGGCAGCCCGCGGACGGTCTGCATTTTGCTAAGGGGGAATGTGACGCCCTGGGCAAGCCAGGGGTCACAGGTCATTACACCACCACACCCTACACCCCAGCTAGGAACACCAAAGCTAACCCAAAATCCTTGTTGCCTTCCTCCAGAGGCTGGTGTTCACACCAGGGGGTGGGCCAGGCGGTTGGCTCCGCCCACCGAGGAGTTCACAGCTCTGGAGGCGGGAGGAACCAGGCAGATGAGTGTTAGAGTTTAGCCCAGGCAGGGCTTGAGTGAGGAGTGGAGTCTAGGAGGAGTAAGTGAAAGGAGTAAACAAGTAGTGAAGTAAAGTTGTAAAGGAGGACAGTAAGAAGAGCTGAAGGAAGGTGAAAGGTGACAGAAAGAAAGCCTGAAGCGAGTCCAGCTGTGTGCAGGACAGAGTCAGCAAGGTCAGCAACGGCGGTGATTATCCGGAGGGGTGACCGTTTGGAAGTTCCTGGAAGGACTGCAGACGGGTGGTGACCCGGCGGTCCGGAGCAGTGTACAAAGGACAGTCAGCACCAGGGCAGGGGCCTCTCGGACCCCGGCAAGGCTAGGAGTCGCCATAATTTGCCAAATCCGTCAGTGAAGGGGACGTCGATCCCCCAACAACCAAGTCCCGATTGATGGCAACAGCCCAACCATTACAGTAGAGACACCGCCACCGCCAGGGCACCAGTTTCTAAAGGCCAGCGCCTGCGGGCAAAGAGTAGAGCTCCTCCGGTCCAGCTTGAAGCCGGGGAGCGGGTTACCGGTGGGAACCCATCGCAACCATCAGCAACATCAGGTGCAGGGAAAAGTGACATCATCGTCACCTACTGGGAAAAGCAAGTGCAGCCGTCCGTGGGAACCGTCTTTCCAGCCGTGTGTTTTACCGAGAACTGTGTCATCGTCTCAGGCTGAGTGAGTACCACAGTGCCGCAAGGCACAGCGCTACCCCCGCGTCCCTGCGCCCACCAGGCCCTGCATCCCCCACCTCACCACTGGGCCCCGGGATCACCAACCCCTACCCACGGAGGGGCAACACAACAACCTGCTGCCACACACCATCACTCCCGGGATCCCCATCCATAGCAGCGGTGGTGCCAACAAATCACCACAACCGTGGGTGGCGTCACGAACAATAACCAATCCCTACACCCAAAATTTCCCCTTTCACTCACGGGCGAGGAGCGCCACTCGAGAACCCCCGGGATCCAGCCCACCGCTCGAGCCACCACTGAGCAGCAGCATCCGGACCCGAGCAGAGGGGTGAGCGCAGTGCTGACACCCTCCTCCCCGCCCGCGACAGATGCAGAACCTTGTAGCACCCTGATGGTCTCAGGGGTGCTACACATACACATACCGGGGCCAGTGATGGGCATACAAATACTTGAGCCAGTCAGGGGTATACACATACCGGGGCAAGTGGGGGAATACACATTACTGGGGACCAGGTGGTCATACACATTACTGGGGCCAGTAGGGGGCATACACATACTGGGAGCGCTGGGGGGCATACACATTTCTGGGGATGCTGGGGGGCATACACATGCTGGGGGGCATACACATGCTGGGGGTTGCTGGGGGGTATACACATGCTGGGGGAAGCTGGGTGCACACACAGCACTGGGGTATGCTGGGGGCAGCAGCTGCTCGACTTCATCTGTGGGACAGGAGGACATCCTGGGCTACCTCCTCCCACAGATGAACCTCAGCTTTCAAAGCAACTGCACTACTAAACGCTACGAGTGTGTTCTCTGTGGGTTTAAAGGATTGGCAGCCAGCAGAGCACTGCGGTCCCTGGACATTTGCCCTGGGGCTACAGGAAAGATGATGACCACTTGCTCCTGCGGATGCCCCCCTCCATCTCTCCAGTGCCTCGACACTTGCCCAGGTGCACCGGGTGCTGACGCTGGCCCTGAATGTACCTTAAGACTAACCAGCATGAAGCACCGCCAATCCCAATTTCAGTAAGATTCCAAAACATTAATATTTTATATGGGACATAAATCCATAGGCTCGATCTAAAATAATTAGATAACAAAATAAGACCCCACTATATTGTGTATAGCTATGAATTATGCAATGCACACTTGTAACAATACATTTTTTTCATTAATACGAATGGGCATCTTTAAAGGGTTAATGTTGGACAATCTCTAATTGTTTCTTCAACAATAAACATATAAAGTGTCTCCCCTTAGCTGGCAGTAAGTGTTCAATCTCCCTGTAGCACCACCGGAGGGCAAATGAAGCATTAGGCAGTACCCATTCAAATCCATGATCAGTCTGAGTAATGCAGGAAAGTACAGACCCTCTGGAGCAAGGGATGCTCTTTGTAATCGCTCTCCACTCTGGCCAAGAGAGGAAGATCCTGAATTCCGGGTTAATAGAGGACACCTTCTATTAACCCAAAATTCCCTAGCAGCGTTTATGAAAATGGGTTTGCTAAACTGGAGAACATATGTAATGGTGGCCATAGAGATCACATATTTGTTTGCAGAACAAGCCAATTGTTGTGCAATTTCCAAATAGAGTAATGTCTGTTACCTACATTTTCATCACCATTTATTATAAAATGGCTGATTATTCCATCAAAACTACCTGCAAATTGTAATTTCGGGCATGGAAAACCAGCATTGAGGTGAAAGCCTTTAACTGTAACTTCCATCTACCCAATTCCTTCATTTGCAATATTTACATTTTTGCTTTTCCTCCCAATATCCATATACAATTAGCATGTTAGTGTGCCGCCCCCGCGTCAGCAGCCTGCCGCTGCTGCTCAGATCTGGATCCGCGGTGGCTCGAGGGGTCTCCGGACCCAGGGTTCGGGGTCGCGCGGCCAGTTGGAATAAAGGGGGTTATTTACAGGGGGTTGTATGGACAGTTTGTGACACCACCCCCGTGGTGCGTAGTAAGATGGAGTACCACCACAGCAATGGGGAGTACCCGGTGGTGATGGTGTGGGCAGCCAGATGTTTAACCCCTCCACGGGTAGGGGGGATGCCCCAGGACTCGGTGTAGGTGACAGGGAGGTGCCGTTGGGGCGGTAAGGGATCACTTAGGTACTCACTCAGTCCAATAACGCTGACACCGACAACCGTGGTAAACCAAAGTTCTTGATATCACTGCAGCAGGGAGGGAGCACGCCTGGATCCCGTGCCCGTTGGTGTTGCTTGTTAGCCTGTGACCTTTTCCGTGGCACCTTACTTCTAATTGGTCCCTTTAGCATAGAACTATCGGGTCCCGCTCACCAGTGTGGCTAATTAGATGAGTTTGCTCTCAGGGTTCACGCTTGGGATTTTCTGGACTATGTAGTGGGAAAGTCCTGTCCCCCTCGTTGCGCTAGTACCCCGATTTTGGAGCAGGTGGAGAACGGATCTTCAAGGCTCCGTCCTTGGTGGGTCAATTGCCTGGACGCCTGAAGCTCCTTTCTGACCTAGGATCCACGTACCCCGTCGTGCCCTGGTTCCTGCCCAGTGATGGCACAAGGCCGCCGGCTGTCCTCCTCGACAGTCCGTGCCCCTTGTCACAATCCCCTGCGACCGGGGTCCAGCTCCCACCAGGCCCAGACCAACGTTTGCCACCTAGTAGTTCCAAGAAGCCCAGCTCCTGACCTCTCCTCTCTAGAGTCACTCCACAACTGTCTGTCTCCTGACCTCCCCTAACCAACCCCTCAAGTGGGCGATCCTATTCCATTCAGGTCAGCCACTGGTGTGTCTAGTGGGTGTGGTGGAGAGTGTTCCTAGGATTTTGATTAGTTTGTTCTTAGCAACACCAAAGGTCAGGGACCCGTAACCAAGGAGGAGGTGGATATTGTACAGAAGGGCAGATTGCACTATACCCTGTGACAACCTGATAGGCCAGGGCATCACATTAGCTTATGAATTTATTATGAACATTCACACAACATCCCTTCCACATTACTCACACCATTGACCTGTTAGATGGTGCTGAGATTGTATATAAATTATTTCAGATCTTACTGTGTGTCTACCGTAGACAAGAATGGTATGGGAAAGTTCGGTGTAAAGTAAGGCATGAGACGAAATGTCACTCCAGGAGGCTGAAATTTACAAGACCAGCATGGAAACAGTCCTACGTTCAGCGACAGCTCAATTTTGCATGATTTTTAAATGCTAGAACTTGTGACTTTTCATTGGCTTGTGGGTAGTTTGCTACAAAATTGGCAAAAAAAATGACTCTATTGGACTTGATGAAGAAGTCCCACAATAAAACCGCTACTTAGCCAAAAACACAAACATTAACATGTTGAAGATTAGAAAACGTGCAGCACAGGTCAATTTCTGCACTACAAATAGCTGCCAAATCTCATCCGCTTTGCTTCTATCGTAAGATACTGTAGATTTTCTGCCCAGAACAAAAAAAATCCTCAGCAATTTACCTATGTGTTGATGATGATCATTAGAGAATGACCTTTTTTCCCTAGAACTATGTGACATATTAGGTTGTGTTTTGATACTGTATTCAAAATTTGAGTGATATAATCTGTGTCCCATTAATTCAACACTGGTTAAAATGTAAAAAGAAATGCTAGTGTAATCAGTATATGATGTAATGTTATATATGATTTACATGTTACCTGCGAATGAGAACTTATCTTCAAACAACCTTTTATCCTATGTATTGATTTCTTCATTTTATAATCATGTTTTCTTCACACCCTCAGTATATCTCAGCTTCTTGTGAAAGTACACTGTATGGAAAAATATTGTCGTCCACACGTCTTAATCATTGAATTCAGGTTTTACATTTCATCCTACTGCACCCAGTGTATAACATCTGGCCCCTCATGCTTCCATGTATAACATCCAACACCTCACCCACCGTGTATAACATATGGTCCCCACCCTGATGTATAACATCCGGCCCCTCGCCCCCAATGTATAATATCTGGCCTCTCGCCCCCGATGTATAACATCTGGCCTTTTGCCCCGAAGTATAAGTATAAAATCCGACCCCTCACCCCAGGTGTATAAAATCCAACTCCCGGTGTATAATATCCAGCCCCTTTCCCCCGGTGTACAACATCTGTCTCCTTGCCCCCAGTGTATAAAATCTGTCCCTCGCCCCCGGTGTATAACATCTGGCCCCTCACCCCTGATGTATAAGGCTCATTTCACACATCATTTCTTTGCCATCAGTCACAATCCAACGAATTTTGAAAAAAACGGATCCAGTGATCCCGCTGGATCCGTTTTTTTCTTACCGACTTGTTTTAGTGACGGACTGCGACGGATGGATTACACGTTTAATCCGTCGTTTGACGGATCCGTCGAAAAATGTTTGTCCGTCAGACGGAGACGATGTCCACAGTAACGTTTTTTGTATACGTCAAAAAAACGGACAGCAACGGATCCGTCGCCGTTCGTCGTTTGGTAGAATGGAAGCCTATGGGCGCAGGATCCATTGTCATCCATCAAATGACGGAATCCGGCGACGGATTCCATTTTTTTTAACTGAGCATGCTTCAAGTATAATTTAGGTAGAAAGAAGAAATGGCACTTCCTTGTAGGGATATCAAGTATTACTTAGCATCCAGCTAGTTGGATCCATCAAAAAACTGATCCGTCGCATCAGTTTTGCCACAATCTGTGACGGATCCTTCGAGAATACGGATTGTGACTGATGGCAAAAAACTGATGTGTGAAGGGGGCCTAACAGCCAGCTCCTTCCCCCGGTGTATAACATCTGGCCCCTCACCCCTGATGTTAAATAGCTGGCCCCTTGCCCTGGTGCATAACACTCAGCTACTCGCCCCCGATGTAAAACAACTCTCCCCTCACCCTCAGTGAATAAGATTCGGCCCCTCACTCTCAGTGTATAACATCCGACCCTCGTCCTTGGATATAACATTTGGTTCCTCGCCCCTGGGGTATAACATTTGGCCTCTCGCCTAGGACACACACTTGAGAAATGAACTTTTGAGTGCAAAAATACAGCAAGAACGCAGCAAAACGTACTTCTTGAAAGCAGCTTTTTTTTACTACCAATTTAGCAGGTTTTGGCAACAGAAAAAAACACAGTAAAAACGCAACACATAAACATAGCCTAATGCCGTCGTCACACGGTACGATATATTGGGCGATATGTCGTCGGGGTCACGTCGTTAGTGACGCACATCCGGCATCGTTTGACATATCGTACCGTGTGACACCTCCGAACGACTGTGAACGAGCAGAAATACTCACCTTATCGTTGGTCGTTGACACGTCGTTTATTTTCAAAATGTCGGTCCTCCTTCTGTGCTCCGGTTGTTCATCGTTCCTGCGGCAGCACACGTCGCTCCGTGTGACACCTCGGGAATGATCAACACAGCTTACCTGCAGCCGCCGGCAATGCGAAAGGAAGAAGGTGGGCGGGATGTTCGGCCCACTCATCTCTGCCCCTCCACTTCTATTGGGCGGCCGCTTAGTGACGCTGCTGTGACGCCGCACGAACCACCCCCTTAGAAAGGAGGCAGTTCACTGGCAACAGCGGCGTCGCTAGGCAGGTAAGTCATGTGACGGCTCCTAACGTTTTTGTGCGCCACGGGCAGTGATTTGCCCGTGACGTACAAATGACGGGGGCGGGTGCTTTCACCAGTGATATCGCTAGCGCTATTGCTGTGTGTAAAGCCCTCTTTAGGCTACATGCGCATGCTGCATCTTTTTGTGTTCACAAACTGCAGCCAAAACTGCACGTTGTCAGAGAGAGCCTGGAAATGTCACAAAAAATGCTTGTAATTGTAGGTGCGTTTTTGCTGCGTTTTTCACAACATGCGTTTTTGCTGCGTTTTTGTGACAAATGTTGACAAAAACGCAGGAAGAATGAACATGCTGCATGTTTGTTGTCACAAACTTTTGACAAATAAAACGATGTCAAATAAACTGCAATGTGCGCATAGAAAATCGGACTTCTCATAGACTTTGCCAGGAAGTCAAAAATACAGCAAAAACGCAGCGTGCGCATGTAGCCTAAAACGGGCATGAGATTTATCTGTAAGGGTTAAGGTCAGACGAATGCTGAGGTTTTTGGACCAGCGTTGTCAGAAAATTGTGAACATGACGGGTGCAGGAGGCGCATACGATTTCTATGTTGTCTGGTCTGTAAATTTGACTACACTAAGGGCCGCTTTACACGCTACGACATCGCTAAAGCGATGTCGTTAGGGTCACGGAATTTGTGACGCAGCGATGTCGTTGCGTGTGACACCTATGAGCGATTTTGAATCGTTGCAAAAAGTTCAAAATCGCTAATCGGTGACATAGGGGTCGAATCCCAATTATCGTTGCAGCTGCAGGTACGATGTTGTTTGTCGTTCCTGCGGCAGCACATATCGCTATGTATGACGCCGCAGGAACGAGGAACCTCACCTTACCTGCGTCCGCCGGCAATGAGGAAGGATGGAGGTGGGCGGGATGTTCGGCCCGCTCATCTCCGCCCCTCCGCTTCTATTGGCCGGCCGCTTAGTGACATCACGGTGACGCCGAATGCACCTCCCCCTTGAAGGAGGGATTGTTCGGCGGTCACAGCGACGTCGCTGAACAGGTATGTGCGTGTGACGCTGCTGTAGCGATAATGTTCGCTATGGCAGCGATCACCACATATCGCACGTACGACGGGGGCGGGTGCTATAACGCTTGACATCGCTAGCAATTGCTAGCGATGTCGCAGCATGTAAAGCCGCCCTAAGGCCATGTGCGCACGCTGCGTTCAGTATCTTGCAGAAATGAACGCATCCTCTGGCAGAATTTGTCATTGTCAAATTTGGTTTTCACCACATTTTTCTTGCGTTTCTGCCGCGTTTTGACCGCGTTTTACATACATTTCCAGCGCTTAAAATGGGATGCGTTTTCAATAAAAAGACACTACTAAATAAAGATTGAACATTCAAACACTAGAAAAAAGTGGAAAAAAAACCCTTAAACATTTAAATCATACAATATAATAATAATTTTCCGAAAATGATAATTGAGAGTTAATAATTATGTTCTAAATAAAGTAAAATTATTGTTTGACTCTTTTTTTGGAGTCGGGCAGGATGTGAGGGCAAAAGGAAACCTCTTAACCTCACTATAATGCCAAAAACGCATGCTTTGATAATGACAAAAAAAGCATGCGTTTTGCACCAAAAATGCATGTAAAGCACTAGAAATTTGTTTTAGATTGCGTTTTGATAATTCTCATTGACTTCAATGTTACCAAAACGCTCAAAACAATTGACATGTTGCTTCTTCAAACGCAGAGATTTTGACAAATTTTTATCACAAAAAACGCGTTTTTGGACGCAAAGTGCTGCACAAAATATTCCTATTTCCAATAGACTTTGCTTGGAAATCAAAACGCATGCATTTTTGCATTAAAACGCTGCGAAAACGCATGAAAAAACGCAAACGTGCGCACATGGCCTAATGGATGCTGCGATTGTTTCCTCACAAGACCTGAGGAGGTCGGCACGAAAAATTGCTTATGTGCATGGTGGCATAAAGATAGCCCAGGGCCTCAGACATGTCCGCCCCTGTCACGGCCAGGACGCATACTCATTATAATCTATGGCGCTGTTCACACGTCCGTGTATTTTTGGCGACTGAGTTTTTTGCTCAAATAATAAAGGACGCCTGATATATTTATTATCCTATTCATGGATTAAAATCACCCATCTGATTGAATGGGACATTGAAGGAAAAAAAACAAGGTAGTGAGACGTTGGAGTCAGTTTTTTAGGCTTTTTATTTCCTGTATGACCGCACACAATTTTGGTAGCACCGTTTATGTCTCTGAGGGCTCGTTCTGACAGGATTTGGTGTTTATTTGACTGAATGGGACCGTGAAAAAAATCTGTAAAGAGAAGACATAAGACCAAGTATTATTTGGCGGCTTTTTATTCCCCTTATGACCGCAGTTTGGACAGCACCGTTTATGTCTCAGAGGGCTCATTCTGACAGGATTTGCTGTTTAGTTGATTGAATGGCATAGTTAAGGCCCCTTTACACACTGAGACTTTCTAGCGATCCCACCAGCGATCCCAACCTGGCCGGGATCGCTACAAAGTCTCTGGTGAGTCGCTGGTGAGCTGTCAAACAGGCAAACCTGGCCAACAACGCAACAGCGATACGGACCTGCAGAACGACCTAGCTAGTCATTGGGGACGTTGTAAAGCAGCTTTTTGAAAGGGAAGTCACTAACGAAGTTGCTGTAAAGTCCCCTTTAGACACTGAGACTTTCTAGCGATCATGCTGCACAGCGGGAAACAAAGGACCAAAGAATGGTCCTGAGAGATGTGTAGCGATCAGCAACCTCACAGCAGGGGCCAGGTCGCTGATGTGTGTCACACACTGCAATGTCGCTGGGGAGGTCGCTATTACGTCACAAAACCGGTGACGTTACAGCGATGTCGTTTGCGATGTTGCAGTGTGTAAAGCCACCTTTAAAAAAACGTAAAGAGAGGACATAAGCCCAACTTTTATTTGGCGGCTTTTTATTCCCTGTATTACCACACACAATTGGGATAGCACGGTTGATTATGGCTGCCTTTTAGCGCTCAGGGCGCATTCTGACAGGATTTGGTGTTTATTCCTTCACCAAACTTTCTTAGCATTTGATGTGAAACTACATCTCCCAGCACTTCTCCCCCTGCCTGCTGCTTGCTCCTTTCTGTCAGGCAGTGACAGGAGCTTTATGCTCAGAACCTTCTCGGCTCCATGACAGTCACATTATTATTACTGAGGCGCTATGACGTCATCGGCCTCAGGCCCGCGCTCGGTGCTACATCCGGGCACCTCAGTGAGGAATGGGCGGGAAAAAAAAAAAAGAGGCAGATGACGTATCCCGGCGCGCTCGCGTCCGCAGAAGCTCGCCCGCGTCGCGCGCTCCGGACTGTGTGACAGAGAGAGGGGGGTGTACGAGCTCAGTCCCAGGCTGACTCCCGGCCGCCCGGCATTCTCCCCCCTCACTGACAGCTCATTCATAAACCCTTCTCCCTCCCTCCGTTCTCCGCCGTCGCTGCCTGCGGTCTGCTCCTTTCGTGTCCCCCGTGGGGGTTGGGGGGAAGGGGAATGACGAGACCGTCTGTTCGAGGCCGAAAGACGCTGCTGCTCGTCACCACCACCGCCTGAGCGGCGGCCGCCTCCACTCTCCGGCGCTGCTGCTCCTTCTCCTCCGGCAGGTGAGTCTTATTTCCGACTGCGCAACAACAAGCGGGGGAGGGAGGGAAGGAAAGCGAGGGCGGCTGCCCGGGGAGGGAGACTGCACGGGGAGGCCGCGGCCGCCTCTCTGCGCTGAGCTGGGCCCGAGCCTCGCAGCAGTGGGCGGATGGCGAGCGAGTGCAAATCCCTCTGCGCCACCGGCGGGAGCGGCGCCGTGATCGGCCCAGTCCCCCTGCTGCCTCCCATGCGCCCCTGTAGCGGGGACTCGCCAGAATAACACCCTCCATCTCCTGCTCCTTTGTGACCCCTGACAGGCCAGTGACCTGGGTGCAGGACAGAGTGCAGGCTGCCACCATCCCCCCCTTCCCCCATGACAGATGTGCAGGACAGCGTGCAGGCTGCCACCATGTCTGCCCCTCCTCCCCCTCAGTGACCTGGGTACAGGACAGAGTACAGGCTGCCACCATCCCACCCTTCCCCCATGACAGATGTGCAGGACAGAGTGCAGGCTGCCACCATGTCTACCCCTCCTCCCCCTCAGTGACCTGGGTGCAGGGCAGAGTACAGACTACCACCATTCCCCCCAGTGACAGGTGTGCAGGACAGAGTACAGGCTGCCACCCTCTCTGCCCCCCCCCCCCGTGACCTATGTGCAGGACAGCGTGCAGGCTGCCACCATGTCTGCCCACCCCAGTACCTGAGAATGGGACCAAATACAGGCTGCCTCCATGTCTGCATCCGTATGTGTGATACTTTCTGGTAGCGTTGATACTAAGCGATTCTTTTGACTCAATTTGTAGCTCCTGGATGGCAAATCTGAGAATCCTCTGCTACTTCTCAGTGTAATTAAAGGGGTTGTCTGGTCAAAACAGACAAGTCTGCAGTCACATAGTGCACGCTGTGAAGATTCACTGGTCTCAGAGCCGAGAACTGCCTTCACGGTGATATGTACACTCCTGGCCAGAATCCGACTAGTTCGTGTCTGGCCTCGCTCAATGCGAGTGTTTTGCACAAGGCCAGAAACTGTGTAGTCAGATTCTGGCTGGGAGTCTGCGTATCACTGTGACCACCATTCCTGGCTCTGAGACCGTCGAATCCTCCAGCTTATGGGGATTCAGTGACTGTAGATTAGTAATGGGCAGTCAGGCTCTTTTTGGTGATCCGGTTCCCATGGCTCCACTCACCAAAAAGAGCCGGATCTTTCAGATCGTTCTCGGCTCCTTATTAAATGTGTTTACACCAGGTGAACACATATTTAAGATTATAATAACGCTGCCAAAACCCCGCCGACCCGCGGCTAAACCCCACCCACTTACAAGTGATCAATTAGATTGCTGAGTAGGCGGAGTTTAGCCACGGGTGTGCGGGGTTTGAGCGACGGAAAGAGCAGTTTAGAGATTTTAGTGTCTCTCACCGGTGATCCGGCTCCTGTCGGTCACAGCAGGGAGCCGGATCTTTGTGTCGGATCGTTCACGACCGACACATCACTACTGTAGATCTCAGTTTAGATCGGACGACCTTTTAACCGGCCTGGCACAATGTCATTACAGCATGTCTCGCAGGTGACACTGCACCAAGCTGGCTAATCAAAAGAGCCACGTGAAGGAGCTTATAAAACCACCTGTCAGTGGCCGTAGGCTACCGAATCTACATATGCCCAAATTGTGGTTTAAAAATATATATTTTTTTTTTCCACTATACAATGCTGAAAGTGTCCTTCTGTCCAAAACCGGAACTGAACTGTTTGATTGGCCAAAGGGCCTATTTATTTATTTTTATTTTATTTATTTTTTTTAGTTAGCCACTCCAGAAGTAACTGGGGCCTCATTTATGAGCATTGCCTCCCAGTAAGATCGTTCTGGTTGGCTATAGCAACTGAGGTAGAGTGGAAGCTGAGCTCTCCTGTGGACAACTACCGTAGACCCTTATCAAGGGTAACAAAGCTATTCATCACTATATAACTGTCAACGCGGCCTTCTGTCTGAAGACGAGGCGGCGCGTGCATAGTGCTAAGTTCACGTCAACATAGCACTGCGCGTGCTCTCTGTTACATTTGCCTACCCTCATTAGTGTCATGGGAGGGGAGAGGACCCCCACCACCACATGCATCATGGAGAGGGAGGTCAGCAGCGTGTTGGCATCACGTGACCTAAAGATGGCTGCGCCTGTACGAAGGATGCTGACCGACGCGCTGTGATACAGTGCTGGGGTTGTGGGATGCAGGGGTTTGACTTCTGCATTGGGGAACGTGGGATGTCTGAGAAGGCTGCTTTCACACATCCGGTTGCGGCGCGATTTGCAATGCATGCCTATGAACGCCGCATGCGGCTTTTTCCATTGCGCATGCTCAGTAGCGTGCTGCAAGCGGCAAAAAACAGACGGGCCGCATGTCAAAAACTTATGCAAAGGATGCGGTTTTGTCGCCGCATCCGTTGCATAGGTTTTAGAGCCGGATTGGCCGGCTCTACTAAAACCGGAGGTGTGAAAGCAGCCGAAGGCTGCACAGTGCTGTGTGATTCAAGAGGCCGGTAATAGTGTCTGAGCAGGAGGCCCATGCAGCCTGAGGTAGAGGAGCTGCTGAAGCAGGTACAGCAGTGCAGGGGCAGGCAGAGGTCACTGCGCCGACCACAAGGTTGTGCGCCAATTCATTGATGTCACCTGCGTCGGTCACAGCACGCTGCTGCTATTTGCCATTACTTATATATACATGAACTATATAATGCTGAATGTGTCCTCCTGTCACAAGCCAGGATTGAACCATTTTGCTGGTGCCTGCGCAGTGCTGCATTCATTTTGTAGTTGAATTCTTCAATAAAATTGCGCCGGAGTCAGCTCGTGCCAATACCGGCGCCAGTTTAACACACACTCTGTGAATAATCACCACCTTTTCATATGACATTCGCAGACACAGTATCTTAAATAAAATGACTCCGGAGTTGGCTGTATGCACACACACTGACTCCGCCCCATTGTAGTAAAGAATTCAATTACAATGGGAACATAGCACTGCGCACACACTGGCCATTGGGATGATGGCTGTAGCCTCGGCGTAAAATTTAACTGAAGTGGAGGAAAAGCGGAGAAAAAACCCAGATACCCAATGTTCCGCTTGATGCTGATGAATCGACACCCGGGCGTAGAACGGGTTCAACAGCTGGTATTATATACTCTACATAATAGCATACCAATAGCCATTTGAAAAAAACTTCAGTTTGTAGTACTTGAATGTTGTTTGTTTTTGTTTTTCACCCCACTCAAAAGAGAAAAAAGTAGTAAAGTTGTCGTACATGTTTGTTTTTTTTTTTTTTTTTTTTTTTCCTCCACTATTCTGATTGGGAGATATATTGAAACATAACTACATAATTTCTAAAGTCTTGTCTACTCTGCAGCTTTTTGTGTTGCTGCTGATTGATATTAAGTGGCAGCCGCAATCCACCCAAATTGTACATACCGTAACTCAAATGTATTGGTTTCAACTTCAGTTGTAGCTAACTAGTTTAAAATCAGTCCACAGTGCTACAAAGTTGCAATGTAGCCGAGGCCTAAAACACACAAGGCCTAATTTATCATTCGTGTGCTTTGAATATTTTACTTTTTTTTTTTTTTTTTTAATATATAAATTCAAGAAGGGGCTCACGTTTAATGAATCCTGCACAAAATCAAGAATGTTTTTGTGGTTATCTTTTTTAAAAAAACAAAACAAACAAAAAAATAAATAAAATTATATATTATAATAAATATATGTGTATATATATATATATATATATATATATATATATATATATATATATATATATATATATATATATATATATATATATATATATATATTTATTTATTTTATTTCTTTTTTTTTTTCCCTTTTGGGCATAAAGTCACTTGTTCCAGTAAAATGTCACAAGCAACTCTTAAGCTTAACTGTCTTGACCTTAACTTTTATGCAAAAATTTGAGGTATTAAAAAATATCGTACACATAGGGGGGACTGGGAGTACATTTTGTACAACAACATTTGCAACTTGAAAAATTGGTGAATCTGCTCCACAAGAAGAGAAACCATACTCACAATGGTGAATAGTAAAAAAAAAAAAAAAAAAAAAAAAGCAAGTGAGCACATAAAATTGATGTAAAAAAAAGGCTCAAATTAAATGGATTTGGCACATATCAAAAGCAATCTCAAAATAACAAAGTGGACAAATACAGGTGCAAAAACAATGAATTGCGCACTAACTTTTTTAAAACTGTTGATTAAATGTTGTACTCCTCTATACGCATCTCAGCACTTGCCTAAACAGTTGGTATTTTGTGCCTAAAGTCGTTTTCCTTAGCAATTTTTGTAACTTGAAAGAAATCCAACTTTTTTTTTTCCTAGAAAAGCATAGCCCATAAATCGGCTCTTAGTGGCTTATCTCATTGATAAGTTTGTGTAAAATAATGGTGCAATTACAGTTGTTCA